>NC_134357.1:481803279-481970779 GCF_048569485.1 Anomaloglossus baeobatrachus | reverse complement strand
GCCATTTTCTTCAAGTCGATCTAGTCAACTGTGGGAGATTCAAAGCAGACTACTGATCAATGGTGACAGCCGCCGCGACACCCAGTGACCCCACAGTATCGCCGACCCTGCACCACCACTGCCGCCCCGGTAAGTCACATGTGGTTTGCAAGATTCATCCCCATTGGGGGAAAAAAGTGAGTCTTACAAACCAGAAGATTTGTCTGTGAGTCAGATGTGGCCATGAAAAGATCCACATCTGGCTCGCGAGCCTAAGGTTTCCGACCCCTGGCCTAATCTGATAATCCTGCTTAATACTGAGTTCAATGACTTTACCTAAGATTACAGCTGGTATTGGGCCCAGCCTACCCTAAAAATAGCAGCCCACAGCTGCCCCAGAATGGACGCATCCATTAGATGGATCGTTGGTCCCTGCACTGCAATGTGCCCATCGAATATTCACTGCTCCTACCCACCTCTTTGCACTGAAGCTACTGCTGAAAGGTGAGCAGAATTACAGTGGGTACGGAAAGCATTCAGACCCCTTTATTTTTTTTATCCTTTGTTGCATTGCAGCTATTTTGTACATTCAAAAAAGTTCATTTTTTTTCTCATTAATGTACACTCTGCACCCCATCTTGACAGAAACCCCCCTCCCCCAGAAATGTAGAAATTTTTGCAAAAAAACTGAAATATCGCAAGGTCATAAGTATTCAGACCCTTTGGTCAATATTGAGTAGAAGCACCCTTTTGAGCTAGTACAGCCATGAGTCTTCTTGAGAATCATGCAACAAATTTTTCACACCTGGATTTGGAGATACTCTGTCATTATTCCTTGCAGATCCTCTCCAGTTCTGTCAGGTTGGATGGTGAACATTGATGGACAGCCATTTTCAGGTCTCTCCAGAGATGCTCAATTGGGTTTAGGTCAGGGCTCTAGCTGGGCCAGTCAAGAATGGTCACAGAGTTGTTCTGAAGCCACTCCTTTGTTATTTTAGCTGTGTGCTTAGGGTCATTGTCTTGTTGAAAGGTGAACCTTTGGCCAAGTTTGAAGACTTGAGCACTCTGGAAGAGGTTTTCTTCCAGGATAGCGCTGAACTTTGCCACATTCATCTTTCCTTCAATTGCAATCAGTCGACCTGTCCCTGCAGCTGACTAACACCTCCATAGCATGATGCTGCCACCACCATGTTTCACTGTTGGGATTATATTGAGCAGGTGATGAGCAGTGCCTGGTTTTCTCCTCACATACTGCTTAGAATTATCACTAAGAAGTTCTATCTTTGTCTCAACAGACCAAAGAATATTATTTCTCATAGTTTGGGAATCTTTCATGTGCTTTTTTTGTCTTGACTTCCGTCGGGCCACTCTGTCATAAAGGCCTGACTGGTGGAGGGCTGCAGTGATAGTTGACTTTGTGCAACTTTCTCTCATCTCTCTACTGCATCTCTGGAGCTCAGCCACAGTGATCTTGGGGATCTTCTTTACCTCTCTCACTGAGGCTCTTCTTCCATGATTGCTCAGTTTGGCTGGATGTCCAGGTCTAGGAAGAATTCTGGTGGTCCCAAACTTCTTCCATTTATGGATTATGGAGGCCATTATGCTCTTAAGGCCGCTTTACACGCTGCGATCTCGCAAATCGCTGCTTGTGGTGCACAAAATCGCTCAGACCCGTCACACCACTTACCTGCCTAGCGATGTCTTTCTAAGGGGGCAGTTCGTTCGGGATCATAGCGACGTCACTAAGTGGCCACCCAATCGAAGTGGAGGGGCGGAGTTGAGCGGAACGTAACATCCCACCCACCTCCTTCCTTCCGCATTGCCTGCGGCCGCAGGTAAGGTGAGGTTCCTCGTTCCTGCGGTGTCACACATAGCGATGTGTGCTGCCAAAGGAATGACGAACAACATCGTACCTGCATGTAGGTGTCACACGCAACGACATCGCTAAAGCGGCCGGATGTGCGTCACGACATCACTTTAGCGATGTTGCTGCGTGTAAAGCGGCCTTTAGGAACCTTGAGTACTGCAAAAATTCTTTTGTAACCTTGGCCAGATCTGTTCGTTGCCACAATTCTGTCTCTGAGCTCCTTGGGCAGTTCCTTTGACCTCACGATTCTCATTTGGTCTGACATGCACTGTGAGCTGTGAGGTCTTATATAGACAGGTGTGTGGCTTTCCAAAGCAAGTCCTATCAGTTTAATTAAACACAGCTGGACTCCAATGAAGGAGTAGAATCATCTCAAGGAGGATCACAAGGAAATGGACAACATGTGACGTAAATATGAGTATTTGAGCAAATGGTCTGAATACTTATGACCATGTGATATTTCAGTTTTTGTTGTTTAATAAATTTGCAAAAATTTCTACATTTCTCTTTTTTCTCTGTCAAGATGGGGTGCAGAGTGTACATTAATGAGAAAAAAAAGAACTTTTTTGAATTTACCAAATGGCTGCAATGAAAAAAAGAGTGAAAAATTTAAAGGGGTCTGAATACTTTTCGTACCCACTGTATGGTTGTAGGCAGCAGAGAATAATCAAATTCTTTAATAGCAGCCCACGTGATCACCCAACAGCCGGCTTCCTTTAGTAGCTGGGTGGTTATGTATGCCGCTGTTAAAGAATTTGAATATTCACTGTGCCTCACAACCAAAATCCCAGGTGTGTGGAGCAGCTAGTATACCGGCAGCTGACAGCTGTGTAAGTGGGCATGCATGACAGTGACATCATGCGCTGCACTGGTAACATGCTGATGTCAGTTGCCAGGATCGGAGGAGAACACTGGGAGAGTGGAGGGAAGGTGAGTATAATTGTTTATTTTGCTATTTATTTTTTACTGTGTGCGACATTATGGGGAATTATATGTACCAGGATGGGGACATATACCATGATTGGGACATATATGCTATGATGGGGACATGATGGAGAAATATACCAGGATGGGGACATAATGGGGACATATACCAGCATAGGGACATATATCAGGATGGGGCTATGATGGGGGACATATACCAGGATGTGGCCATGATCGGAACATATACCAGGGTGGGGACAAGTATACCAAAATGGGGGACATAAATATTAGGATGGGCGACATATTACCAAAAAGTGACCCAGGTTGGGGGTCATTAGTACAGGATGGGGGATATTACTACATAATGAAGGGGGGCAACTCAAATGTCTTCATAGGATTTAGGATGCTTCAATGGCCCATACATCTGACCAACAGGCGAAGGCCGAATCTTTGCACGGGGGCCCATCAGACTCTAATTATGCCACTGGCTAACAGGTTGCAGCATTTAGAATTAAATCATAGTAATCATAATGACCCGCCAGCTATCTACTTTATCTGGAGGCATAGCAAGCTGCACCATGTATTATGGCATATGAAACAATGTTTCATAGGACAATGTATTATGGCATTATGCATAATGGCACATTGTATTATGGCACTGTGTATTATGGAACAATGTATTATGGCTCTAAGTGTAGTGGCACATGGCACAGTGTTTTATGGTATCATGTATTATGGCACATGGCACTCTGTATTATGTCAACAGGCACAATGTATTATGGTGCATGGCACTGTGTATTTTATGGCACAGTGTTTTATAGCTTGATGCATAATGGCACAAGACACAAACTATTATGGCACAGTGTATTATGGCTTCATAAATAATGGCACATGGCACTTTATATTATGGAACTTCAGGGCAATCTCTTTCTTGGACAATGTTTGGTCTCTAACTAATACATGCAAACCTGGATTTAAGAACATCTGTTGATTATTTAATTTTTTTTTTGAGGGGATGGGGGAGCCCCATTCAGAGATTTGCTATGGGGCCCAATGATTTCTATGTATGCCCCTGGTTTGACATGCTTGTTTCAAGCACCTGAGCACCCGAGCATGGTAGCGCTCGCTCATCACCAGTATACAATAATCATATAAATATAGATAATCTTTTAATTAGTGGAAGGGGGATCATATGGGGATAAATGTACTTTGGGGCTTGGGCCCCTGATCTATTAGGACCCTAGTAACGCCCCCTGCAACTTAGCACTTACTCAATACACATTTTACCATGAATTGAGAATTTTAAGAATGAAAGATCAGTCCCGGCCGAGATAGGACCCGATTTCTCTGATAAGATATATTACAAAGTTTCTTACATTCATTTGTACTATTGATTTATGAAATAAAAATGTAAACGATGATTACACATTAAAACCACCTAAGCAGATCTGGAGATACCAGGAGAAGTCCGCTCCTCTCCATCACTGGTGTCAGCGGCTCAGACTCCCACCTTCCACCTCCAGGGGGGTACTTTATTTTCCTATTTAGTGTATGTATTTCTTCCGTAACCGGTGGCCCTCATCTCTATGCTTCTGATTTTCATTACGATATGATTTGGAACAGTGAATATCCAAAGCATAGAAACATAGATGGACTTGTAATGAATGAGGTTTTTTTCTTTACAGGAAGGTCAATGCATAAAAATAAAGATATTTCTGCCGTTGATCTCTGTCGTCCTATGTTTTCACTTGCACCATTAGTTAGGCATTCTAGCATGGCAGGAGCCGGGGCGCGGAGAGAAAGGCGGCCTCTGTTCTCCATGTATTATGCTGCTGGGTCTTAATGAAGCATTGCAAAATGGAGACGTTACCTGCAACACTTCTGTGCTGGGATTAAAAAATTAACTTTGATAATCACTGGAGGTGAGTGCCGGGGGTGTAATTATGGGGGCTGCAGAGGCAGCCAGACCCCAACTCTGGTGTGTGGGGGGCAAGGGTCCCTCCAGCATATAAGAAAGCCCAGTATTATACATGGCACATGGTAGCTGAGGGCTGTGCTTCAAATGTTCGTATTTGTGCCCTGATTTAAAGACTTCTACAGCTTTATCTACAGTATTATCTACAGCTATCTATCTATCTATCTATCCCTCTATCTATCTATCCCTCTATCTATCCCTCTATCTACAGCTATCTATCTATCTATCTATCTACCTATCTATCTATCTATCTATCTATCTATCTATCTATCTATCCCTCTATCTATCCCTCTATCTACAGCTATCTATCTATCTATCTATCTATCTATCTATCCCTGTATCCCTCTATCTATCTATCTATCTATCCCTCTATCTATCTATCGCTCTATCTATCCCTCTATCTATCTATCTCTTATCTATCTATCTCGTATCTGTTTAAAAAAATACAATATAAAAAAAAATATATAAATGTATCACCAGCAAAGATTACGAGTGCCAAGCCTCCCAGTCAAGACCCAACCATCCAAATATAAAAGCAATGGTGGCGGTGGCACACCAATTGGAAAAATCGCAGAAAGTCTGTTTTGGTTCTTGTGTTGACCTTTCTCCAGCCTTCAATTTTAGTCCATAATACAAAATCCTTTCTCAAGCTACTTTCTTTCAAACCACTCCATATCTATCGATCTGTCTATTTATTTTTCCATCTATCTACTGGTTTGTCTCTCTTTTATGTATATATCTCTTTCTTTCTCCTTTCTTCATGTTTTCTCCTGTTTTCTTTCTTTTTTTTTCATTTTATATTTCTCCTTTGTTTTTTCACTCTGTTCTTTTTTCTTTCTTTTTCTCTTTCTTTCTCTCTTTAATTTTGCTTTTTTCTAATTCATCTCTTGTTCTTTCAATTCATTCCGTCTCCTTTCTTTAAGCTATCTCTCTTTTTCATGCTGTCATTCTTTGTTTCTCCTCCCTTTGTTTCTTTTATCTATCTCTTCTCTTTCTTCTTATATTTTATCTATGTATCTCTTCTTTCTATCTCCTCTTTCATTATTTCCTTTCTTTATTTCTCTTTCTTTTTTTTCTTCTCTTTGTTACTTTCTATCATTCTTCTCTTTTTTACTTCCTCTCTTTTTTTTCTTTCATTCTTTCTCCTTTCCTTCTTACTTTCTTGCATATTTAAATCTTTCTTTCTTCTCTTTTATACTTTCTTTCATTCATACTTTTCTTTCTTTCTTTTTCTTTCTTTCTTTCTTTCTTTCTTTCTTTCTTTCTACTGGTCTGTTTGTCTATCTAAGTTTCTTTCTATTTTTTTATCTATGTTTCTCTTTCTACTTTCTTTTTTTCTGTCTTTCGTTCTTTAAGCTATTTTCTCTTTTATACTTTCTCTTTTGTTCTCTTTCTCCTTTATTTTTTTTTCTTTCTTTCCTTCTTTTTTCTTTCCTTCTTTCTTCTAACTTTCTCTTTTCCATTCTTCTTTTTCAACTCTCTTTTTTTTCTTTCATCCTTTCTCCTTTCCTTAATTTTTTACCCTTTCTTTTTTTCTCTTTTATACCTTCTCTTTTTTTCTTCTCTTTTATACTTTGTCTCTTTTTTTCTTCTCTTCTTTCTTTCTTTTCTTTTTTCTCTTTCTCCATTCTTTTTCACCCATGAATATACATTTTCTTGGAGTCATTGAAAGTGACTTCTACATTGAAGATAGAAATGGAGAGTAAAAATACACTACAAAAATGATATTCAGAAAAGTTCTATACAAAACATACAGCACAGACAGTATGGATCAGGAGCATTATACCAAGATCTGTATGTCGTTATGTCTCCCATACCCCAATATGATATGAATAATGTGTTATCTGAGGTTCTTCTTCCTTAAAATGACTGCAATCAGATGTTATCAGCAGGAAATAAAAGTCATTAAGGGCTCATCTGCCATATGTTATATGTCACCTGGTAAGGAGGATTCTCGACACACCCAATTCGGAAGTATTTTTGTTGTACGGTATAGACAAATGATGGTGCTGTGAGGCGCCCAGCTTGCAGCAATGGAAGCTGTGGAGGCTGGACAGCAACTGGAGGAGAAAATAAGGACGCTACTAGGACGCCGGAGATCCAGCAAAGGAAGCAGTGTCGAATAAACAGCGCAGCAGTAGGGATTCAGTGACAAGCAGACCTTGGAAGATAGGAAGACTTGCTGAATAGTGATGGGTGATCCCCCGATGGTCGGGATCGGGAGCCTCGCCCGAACGCTTTGTAAAGATCGGGATCGAGATAAGCGAACTTGCGTTCGATCACCGATCTCGGGCTTTACAGTTATGGAATGTAATAATAAACATTGTCATTATACTTACAGGTCCCATGACACAACCTGCAAACTCTGTCTTCCGGCCGCTTCTGCGACTGATAATTGCTGTACCCCCTTAGTAAGCACCACTGCTTAAAGGACCTTCCATGATGTCATAGCCATGTGACCAGTCTGGTATGAATGTTGTACAGACATTGGCTTACAGACTGGTCACTTGACTATGACGTCATTGAAGGTCCTGTTAACTGAACTCTGACTGTCACTGTGAGAGTGTCGCATCGGCATCACCCGGTACAGCGCACACACTCCTGACAGGAGCAGTCGGCTGCATGTATTTCCATGCAGCTGAGGCGCTCCTGTCTGGAGAGTGTCAGGCCGTATCAGCTGATACCAATGCGAGGCGCAAGTGGAATCATACCCTCACTGTCAGCCTGCTTCTCGCTCTGTACAGAGTGATGAAGCAGAGCTGACATGGCTCTCCCTGCTTCTCTCTCTGTAGAGACGCTTGTCTTTACAGAGTGATGAAGCAGAGTTGACATGGCTCTCACTGTGGACTACGTCGGACTAAGGATTTTTTATATAATAAAGATGGAGTCTCTAAATGTTTTTTCCATTTTATTTCCAATAAAAAAAAATTCTATGTGTTGCGTTTTTTTACTGTTTACTAGTAACTCATGGTTTCCATGTCTAATTTGGCGTGACACCATGAATTTTGGGCTTAGTACCAGCTGAGAACACAAAGCTGATATTAACCCCTTTATTACCCAGCGTGCCACCGCCATCAGGGCCACTGGACGAGCCGAGTAAAGCACCAGGAAATGGCGCTAAGAAGCAATGCACCATTTCCAGGGGTGGCTGTGGGCTGCCGAGACTCCCAGCCCCCAGCTGACTGGTTTTACCTGGCTGGTGATCAAAAGACAGCGGGAGCGCACGCTTTTTTTATTATTATTTTTAAAATAATAATAAATTATTTTTTTGTATTTATTTTCTGAAAATAGTAGTTTATAGAATAAATAGTAGTTTATAGAATAGAATTAGCCCCACATAGTTTCCTATGTACAGTATGGGCCCCACATAGCCTCCTATATATAGTATTGGCACCATACAGCCCCTTATAGACATGAAAGAGGGAGAGCCAGCACTGCTTGAAAAAGGCATGAAACAAATAAAAGTGTACATTCACAAATTATTCCAACTGCACTATAATGCAAAATGAGATTTTTAGCAAATAATTGATCAATTCTTTGAGCCATCCCTGCCACATCACGGCAAATCTCTATAGGGGGGGTCCTACTCTATATTTTATATTTTCATTGTGCCATGTGGCCTCCTAAATACATTAAAAGCAGAACCATATTGAAGCAACACATATACCTGTATTATATCAGAACCACTTCCATGCTGTAAAGACAGGCAGCTGCGAATAAAGGCAGCCCAGGTCCCATCATGTGCAGCAAATGCCACACACACAAGGACAATGTCAGAACTGGCCCTCACAGTGCCTGACCAGGGTCCATGAATGAAGGCGGAGCAGGTCCAAGTAAATAGTTCTTAATTAATAATGCCTGTGGGAAAGGGGGATATGGCTGTGTGTGAACAGACACCAAAATTAATTTTGATAGAAACAAAAGGAATATGCAAACCAAAACCAAGCATGCGCGGCATGGTGGGAGTCAGCCACCGGACCAGTAAACAACAAATAGGGGGGGGAGCCAGCACTGCTTGAGAATGGAATGCAACAAATAAAAGTGTAAATTCATAAATTATTCCAACTGTACTAAAATGCAAAATGAGAGTTTTAGCAAATAATTGATCAACTCTTTGAGCCACCCCTGCCATGTCACAGCAAATTTCAATAGGAGGATCCAACTCTATATTTTATATTTTCATTGTGCCATGTGGCCTCCTAAATACATTAAAAGCAGAACCATATTGAAGCAACACATATACCTGTTTCATATCAGAACCACTTCCATGCTGTAAAGACAGGCAAGATGCTAATAAAGGCAGCCCAGGTCCCATCATGTGCAGCAAATGCCACACACACCAGGACAATGTCAGAACTGGCCCTCACAGTGCCTGACCAGGGTCCATGAATAAAGGCGGAGCAGGTCCAAGTAAATAGTGCTTAATTAATAATGCCTGTGGGAAAGGGGGATATGGCTGTGTGTGAACAACCACCAAAATTAATTTTGATATAAACAGAAGGAATATGCAAACCAAAACCAGGTGTGCGCGGCATGGTGGGAGTCAGCCACCATGACAATGGCAGAACTGGCCCTCACAGTACCCGACCAGCAACAATGAATGAAGACGGAAGACCCAAGCATATGGTGGCTAATTAACAATGCCTATGGAAAAGGGTGCGGTGGCTGAGTGTGAACAGCCACCAAAACTAATAATTTAATGTTACAGTTATATGGTTGCTTCAATATGGTTCTGATTTTAATGTATTTAGGAGGTCGAATGGCACAATGAAAATTTAAAATATAGAGAAGGACCCCCCTATTGAGATCTGCCATGACGTGGCAGGGGTGGCTCAAAAAATTGATCAATTGTTTGCTAAAAATCTCATTTTGCATTATAGTATCGTTGGAATAATTGTGAATTTACACTTTTATTTGTTGTCTGCCATTCTCAAGCAGTGCTGGCTTCCCTCTTTTATTGTTACTTTAGTTCGGTGGCGGACCCCCACCATGCCGCGCATGCCTAGTTTTGGTTTGCATATTCCTTTTGTTTCTATCAAAATTAATTTTGGTGTCTGTTCACACACAGCCATATCCCCATTTCCCACAGGCATTATTAATTAAGCACTATTTACTTGGGCCTGCTCCGCCTTCATTCATTGACCCTGGTCAGGCACTGTGAGGGCCAGGTCTGACATTGTCCTGGTGTGTGTGGCATTTGCTGCACATGATGGGACCTGGGCTGCCTTTATTAGCAGCTGCCTGTCTTTACAGCATGGAAGCGGTTCTGATATAATACAGGTATATGTGTTGCTTCAATATGGTTCTGCTTTTAATGTATTTAGGAGGCCACATGGCACAATGAAAATATAAAATATAGAGTAGGACCCCCTTATTGAAATTTGCCCTGACGTGGCAGGGGTGGCTCAAAGAATTGATCAATTATTTGCTAAAAATCTCATTTTGAATTTTAGTACAGTTGGAATAATTTATGAATTTACACTTTTATTTGTTGCATGCCATTCTCAAGCAGTGCTGGCTCCCTTCCCCCTATTTGTTGTTTACTGGTCCGGTGGCTGACTCCCACCATGCTGTGCACGCCTGGTTTGCTATTAAAATTCCTTCTGTTTCTATCAAAATTATATATTGGTGGCGGTTCACATTCAGCCACATCCCCCTTTTCTACAGGCTTTGTTAATTAAGCACCATATACTTGGACCTGTTCCGCCTTCATTTGTGACCCTGGTCTGGCACTGTGAGGGCCAGTTCTGACATTGTCCTGGTGTGTGTGGCATCTGCTGCACATGCTGGGACCTGGATTGCCTTCATTCATAGCTGCCTTTCCTTGCAAACATTGAAGCAGTATCTGAAATGTTACAGGTACATGTGTTGCTTCAATATGGTCTGCTTTTAATGTATTCAGGAGGCCGCATGGCACAATCTAAATCTAATATATAAAGCTCAGTGTATGTATGTATGTATATGTGTGTGTGTGTGTGTGTGTGTATGTGTCCGCTAAAGGAATCTGCACCGTTGCATTTACAATCACGAAATTTTGCAGACGCCCCATGTGACTTAGGGAACGTCATAGACTATGTTTTGACGGGAAAATTTAACCCCGTGCTTTACAGTTAAGAGTACTTTACACGCTGCGACATCGCTAGCGATCTCATTAGCGATATGAAATTCTAGATCGCAAGTGCGATCTTTCGAGATCGCACATGCGTAAAATGACCTATGTGCGATCTCGAAAGATTGCACTTGCGATCTAGAATTTCACATCGCTAATGAGATCGCTAGCAATGTTGCAGCGTGTAAAGTACCCTTAACTATCAAAAAAACATGCCTCCATTAAACTGAATGGAGGTGGGACCTATAGGTTATTAATAGCAACTGTCACTGGTTGCTATAGGAACAAAATAAACTGTTAGTATAAGAAGCCGGGCAAAAAGACAGCCGAGGAAAGAGAAACACGGGCAAAGAGACAGCCGGGCAAAGAGACAGCCAGGCAAAGAGACAGACCGGGCAAAGAGACAGACCGGGCAAAGAGACAGACCGGGCAAAGAGACAGACTGGGCAAAGAGACAGACTGGGCAAAGAGACAGACGGGCAAAGAGACAGACCTAGAAAGAGACAAACCTAGAAAGAAACAGACCTAGAAAGAGACAGCCCTGGAAAGAGACAGACGGGGAAAGAGACAGACGGGGAAAGAGACAGACCTAGAGAGAGACAAACCTAGAAAGAGACAGAACTAGAAAGAGACAGCCCTGGAAAGAGACAGATGGGGAAAGAGACAGACGAGGAAAGAGACAGACGGGGAAAGAGACAGACCTAGAAAGAGACAGCCCTGGAAAGAGACAGATGTGCAAAGAGACAGACGGTCAAAGAGACAGTTGGGGAAAAAGACGGGGAAAGAGACAGATGGGGAAAGAGACAGACGGGGAAAGAGAAACATGGGCAAAGAGACAGCCGGGCAAAGAGACAGACCGGGCAAAGAGACAGACCGGGCAAAGAGACAGACGGGCAAAGAGACAGATGGGCAAAGAGACAGACTGGGCAAAGAGACAGACGGGCAAAGAGACAGACGGGCAAAGAGACAGACCTAGAAAGAGACAAACCTAGAAAGAAAAAGACCTAGAAAGAGACAACCCTGGAAAGAGACAACCCTGGAAAGAGACAGACGGGGAAAGAGACAGACCTAGAAAGAGACAGACCTAGAAAGAGACAGACCTAGAAAGAGACAAACCTAGAAAGAGACAGCCCTGGAAAGAGACAGATGGGGAAAGAGACAGACGGGGAAAGAGACAGACGGGAAAAGAGACAGACCTAGAAAGAGACAGCCCTGGAAAGAGACAGATGTGCAAAGAGACAGACTGTCAAAGAGACAGTTGGGGAAAGAGACAGTTGGGGAAAGAGACAGACGGGGAAAGAGAGAGATGGGGAAAGAGACAGACGGGGAAAGAGAAATACGGGCAAAGAGACAGCCGGGCAAAGAGACAGACCGGGCAAAGAGACAGACTGGGCAAAGAGACAGACCGGGCAAAGAGACAGACTGGGCAAAGAGACAGACTGGGCAAAGAGACAGACTGGGCAAAGAGACAGACGGGCAAAGAGACAGACGGGTAAAGAGACAGACCTAGAAAGAGACAAACCTAGAAAGAAACAGACCTAGAAAGAGATAGCCCTGGAAAGAGACAGACGGGGAAAGAGACAGACCTCGAAAGAGACAGACCTAGAAAGAGACAAACCTAGAAAGAGACAGACCTAGAAAGAGACAGCCCTGGAAAGAGACAGATGGGGAAAGAGACAGACGGGGAAAGAGACAGACGGGGAAAGAGACAGACCTAGAAAGAGACAGCCCTGGGAAGAGACAGATGTGCAAAGAGACAGACGGTCAAAGAGACAGTTGGGGAAAGAGACAGATGGGGAAAGAGACAGATGGGGAAAGAGACAGACGGGGAAAGAGAAACACGGGCAAAGAGTCAGCCGGGCAAAGAGACAGACCGGGCAAAGAGACAGACTGGGCAAAGAGACAGGCGGGCAAAGAGACAGGCGGGCAAAGAGACAGACTGGGCAAAGAGACAGACGGGCAAAGAGACAGACAGGCAAAGAGACAGACCTAGAAAGAGACAAACCTAGAAAGAGACAGACCTAGAAAGAGACAGCCCTGGAAAGAGACAGACGGGGAAAGAGACAGACGGGGAAAGAGACAGACGGGGAAAGAGACAGACCTAGAAAGAGACAAACCTAGAAAGAGACAGACCTAGAAAGAGACAGCCCTGGTAAGAGACAGATGGGGAAAGAGACAGAAGGGGAAGGAGACAGACCTAGAAAGAGACAGCCCTGGAAAGAGACAGATGTGCAAAGAGACAGACGGTCAAAGAGACAGTTGGGGAAAGAGACAGACGGGGAAAGAGACAGACGTAGAAAGAGACAGCCGGGCAAAGAGACAGCCGTCAAAGAAACAGCCCTGGAAAAGAGACAGCCCTGGAAAAGACACAGAAAGGGCAAAGAGACAGACGTGCAAAGAGACAGACGGGCAAAGAGACAGACGGGCAAAGAGACAGACGGGCAAAGAGACAGATGGGCAAAGAGACAGATGGGCAAAGAGACAGACGGGCAAAGAGACAGACGGGGAAAGAGACAGACGGGGAAAGAGACAGACGGGGAAAGAGACAGACGGGGAAAGAAACAGACGGGGAAAGAGACAGCCGGGCAAAGAGACAGCCGTCAAAGAAACAGCCCTGGAAAAGAGACAGCCCTGGAAAAGACACAGAAAGGGCAAAGAGACAGATGGGCAAAGAGACAGACGGGCAAAGAGACAGATGGGCAAAGAGACAGATGGGCAAAGAGACAGATGGGAAAAGAGACAGATGGGCAAAGAGACAGATGGGCAAAGAGACAGACGGGCAAAGAGACAGACGGGGAAAGAGACAGACGGGGAAAGAGACAGACGGGGAAAGAGACAGACGGGGAAAGAGACAGACGGGGAAAGAAACAGACGGGGAAAGAGACAGACAGACACACACATAGAGACAGACACAGAAATAGAGACAGACAGACACAGAGATGGAGACAGACTGATACAAATACAGAGAGATAGAAACAGACGGACAGAGACATAGACACAGACAGACAAGGAAAGAGACAGACAGAGACAGAAAGACAGCAACACACATACAGAGACTGGGAGAGAGACAGTTATTATCCTGGGCAACGCCCGGGTACTACAGCTAGTATTCAATATAGAGTAGGACCCCCCTATTGAGATTTGCTGTGACGTGGCAGGGGTGGCTCAAAAAATTGATCAATTGTTTGCTAAAAATCTCATTTTGCACTATAGTACAGTTGGAATAATTGTGAATTTACACTTTTTTTTGTTGCATGCCATTCTCAAGTAGTGCTGGCTTACCAGATCCCGAACATCTGCGTTGCTGTCAGGTCTCCCTGCGTTCCACAGCAGTCGCCCCCCTGCTGGCTGGAAACAGTATCACCATGTGTGTGTGTGTGTGTGTGTGTGTGTGTGGGCAGAATGTTACTGTGATGGGATGTACACTGTGTGCAGAATTATTAGGCAAGTTGTATTTTAGAGGACTTTTTTTATTTTTTGGGGCTTTTTTAGATTTGGCTATCTTAGGAGGATATCTGTTTATGCAGGTAACTATTACTGTGAAGAATTATTAGGCAACTTAATAAAAACCAAATATATTCCCATCTCACTTGTTTACTTTCACCAGGTAAACCAATATAACTGCACAAAATGTAGAAATAAACATTTCTGACATAAACAAGCCCCCCAAAAATTAGTGACCAATATAGCCATCTTTCTTTATGATGACACTCAACAGCCTACCATCCATAGATTGTCAGTTGCTTGATCTGTTTACGATCAACATTGCATGCAGCAGCCACAACAGCCTCCCAGACACTGTTCCGAGAGGTGTACTGTTTTCCCTTCCTGTAGATCTTACATTTTATGAGGGACCACAGGTTCTTTATGGTATTCAGATTAGGTGAACAAGGGGGCCATGTCATTATTTTTTCATCTTTTAGACCTTTACTGGCCAGCCACACTGTGGAGTAGTTGGATGCATGTGATGGAGCATTGTCCTGCATGAAAATTATGTTTTTCTTGATCGATACTGACTTCTTGCTGTACCACTGCTTGAAGAAGTTGTGTTCAAGAAACTGGCAGTAGGTCTGGGAGTTGAGCTTCATTCTATCTTCAATCCGAAAAGGTCCCACAAGTTCATCTTTGATGATACCAGCCCATACCAGTGCCCACCTCCACCTTGCTGGCGTCTGAGTCGGAGTGGAGCTCTCTGCCTATTACTGATCCAGCCTCTGGCCCATCCATCAGGCCCATCAAGAGTCACTCTCATTTCATCAGTCCATAAAATCTTGAAAAATCAGTCTTAAGATATTTCTTGGCCCAGTCTTGATGTTTTATCTTATGTTTCTTGTTCAAAGGTGGTCGTTTTTCAGCCTTCCTTACCTTGGCCATGTCCCTGAGTATGGCACACCTTATGCTTTTTGATACTCCAGTAACGTTGCAGCTCTAAAATATGGCCAAACTGGTGGCAAATGGCATCTCTGTAGCTTCATGCTTGATTTTCCTCAATTCATGGGCAGTTATTTTGCGCCTTTTTTGCCCAACATGCTTCTTGCGAGTGACCCTGTTGGCTATTTGCCATGAAACGCTTGATTGCTCAGTGATCACGCTTCAAAAGTTTGGCAATTTCAAGACTGCTGCATCCCTCTGCAAGACATCTCACAATTTTGGACATTCAGAGCCCGTCAAATCTCTCTTCTGACCCATTTTGCCAAAGGAAAGGAAGTTGCCTAATAATTAATCACACCTTATATAGGGTGTTGATGTCATTACACCACACCCCTCCTCATTACAGAGATGCACATCACCTGATTTACTTAATTGGTAGTTGGCTCTCAAGCCTACACAGCTTGGAGTAGGACAACATGTATAAAAATTATAATGTGATCAAAATACTCATTTGCCTAATAATTCTGCACATGGTGTATGTGGGTGTGTCAGAGCAGAATGATACTGCGATTGAATGTGTGTGTGTGTGTGTGTGTGTGTGTGTGTACGGAGGGATACTGGGACCCGATGTGTGTATGGGTGAAAGAATGTAGGATAATAGACCCGATCTGTGGGTGTGTGTGTGTGTGTGAGCGCAGGGATTCTGAACCTGATGAGTATGAGCAGAATAGTGGGGGACCTGACTGTGACGCTGATCACTGTGGGAGAGCCCATCCACCATCTGCACCTGCCAGCTTTGCCAACTGTAACTGTTCGGGGTCTGGTGAGTGTGATTTTTTGGAGGGCTGTCTGCTTTCTTTTGGGGCTCTCTTCTTCCTTTTGGGGTTGTCTGCCTTCTTTATTGAAGTGTCCTGCTGTATTCTTTAACTTTTTTAGCAAAATAGACACTTCATTATTGAACGATATCTCGGGCTTATTTTCAGGTTAGGGCTTAAGGTCGCTTTACATGCGGCGATTTATCGTACGATTGCATGTGCGATCGCACCCGCCCTCATCGTTTGTGCGTTACGGGCAATTTGTTGCCTGTGGCGCACAAAGTCGTTAACCCCCGTCACACGTACTTACCTCCCGAACGACCTCGCTGTGAGCGGCGAACATCCTCTTCCTGAAGGGGGAGGGACGTTCGGCGTCACAGCGACGTCACACAGCGGCCGGCCAATAGAAGCGGAGGGGTGGAGATGAGCGGGACGTAACATCCCGCCCACCTCCTTCCTTCCGCATTGCCAGCGGCCGCAGGTAAGCTGTGTTCATCGTTCCAGGGTGTCATACGGAGCGATATGTACTGCTTCGGGAACGATGAACAACTGGCGCGCAGAAGGATGATCGATTTTTTGAAAATGAGCTACGTGTCAACGAGCAACGATAATGTGAGTATTTTTGCTCGTTCACAGTCGCTCGTAGCTGTCACACGCTACGATATGTCAAACGATGCCGGATGTGCATCACTAACGACGTTACCCCGATGACATATCGTTAGATATATCGTAGCGTGTAACGGGCCCTTTACAGTTTAAGTATGCTCCAGAAAGGCAGAAAAATCATGCTAGGGCTTATTTCCAGAGTAGGTCTTATTTTGGGGGAAACATGGTATTTATACCTTTTCTGGGTGAGTGATTACTTTAATGAATTTAGCAGATGTGTACTACTTAAACTGCTTATGCACAAATGTACTGTATTATGATTTATGAATATACATGGTATGTAAAAAATGGATTTAAGGTGGTTATGTTATAGTATAATTTATCCCCTGTTTACACAAACTAAAATGTATTATAATGAGTTTGTTTTTAAGCTTTGAACCTTTATTGCAAATTATGTATTAATTAGTCACTATTATTGATGAGCGAGCACTGCCAGGGGGAAGTCAATGGGGAACTCAAGCATTTTTTGGGAAGATTTCCTGGAAAAATGTTCAAGTTCCACATTGACTTCCATAACACTCAGGTACTCAAGTCGCGTCCATTTCAGTTTCCAAGTGTTCATTACAAGTATCAAACACCTGAGTATGTGGGACATAAGCGGGCTTTACACACTGCGACATCGCTAGCCGATGCTAGCGATGGCGAGCGTGATAGCACCCGCCCCTATCGTTTTGCCGATATTTGGTGATCGCTGCCGCAGCGAACATTATCGCTACGGCAGCGTCACACGCACTTACCTCGTCATCGGCGTCTCTGTGACTGCCGAACAGTCCCTCCCTTGAGGGAGGGACGTTCGACATCACAACGACATCACCGCGACGTCACTAAGCGGCCGGCCAATTAAAGCGGAGGGCGGAGATGAGCGGGACGAACATCCCGCCCACCTCCTTCCTTCCTTATTGCTGGCGTGTGGCAGGTAAGGAGAGGTTACTCGTTCCTGCGGCATCACACGTAGCGATGTGTGCTGCCGCAGGGACGAGGATCAACTTCACCCACGCGACAGCAGCGATATTTGAGAATGGACCCCATGTCAACGAGGAACGATTTTGGACGTTTTTGTAACGATCCAAAATCGCTCCTAGGAGTCACACACAACGAGATCGCTACAGCGTCCAGATGTGCGTCACAAAATCCGTGACCCCAACGCGATCGCTGTAGGGATCTCGTAGCGTGTAAAGCCCGCTTTACTTATCACTAGTCAGTATATTGATATACCCTTCATGGTTATATTCACTTACTTGAGAATGATTCTGTGATAGAACTGAAACATCGGCACATGGACTAATAAAGTCCAGACTTTTTATCTATTTATGGAGTACTGCCTCTTTATGTTCATCTATCTACTGTATCTACAGTGGGGGAAAATAAGTATTTGATACACTGCCAAATTTGTAAGTTTTCCTGCATTTTACAAAGAACAGATAGGTCTGTAATTTCTATCGTAGGTACACTTCGGCTGTGACAAACAGAATAAAAAAAAATTCCAGAAAATCACATTGTATTACTTTTAAATAATTAATTTGCATTTTTTTGCATGAAATAAATATTTGATCTGCTACCAACCCGCAAGAATTCTCGTTCTCACAGGCCTGTTATTTTTTCTTTATGAAGCCTTCTTACTATGCACTCATTATGTGTATTAATTGCAACTGTTTGAAATTCTTACCTGCATAAAAGACACCTGTCCACACAATCAATCACACTCCAACCTCTCCACCATAGCCAAGACCATGGAGCTGTCTAAACACACCAGGGACAAAATTGTAGACCTAACCAAAGCTGGGTTGGGCTATAGGAAAATAGGCAAGCAGTTTGATGAGAAGGCCACAACTCTTGGCACGGTTATTAGAAGATGGAAGAAACACAATATTACTATCTACCTTACTCGGTCTTGGGCTCCATGCAAGATCTCGCCTCATGGAGTAAGGCTGATTCTGAGAAAGGTCAGAAATCAGCCCAGAACTACATTGGAGGACCTGGTCAATGATTGAAAGAGAACTGGAACCACAGTCTCAAAAATTACGGATAGTAAAACACTACATCGTCATGGATTAAAATCCTGCAGGGCACCCAAGGTCCCCTTGCTCATGCCAGAACATATCCAGGCCTGTTGGAAGTTTACCAATGACCATCTCAATGACCTAGAAGAGGCATGTGGTCAGATGAGACCAAAATAGAACTTTTTTATATCAATTCTACTTGCCCTGTTTGGAAGAGAAGAACGATGAGTACAACCCCAAGAACACCATCACAACCGAGAAGCATGGGGGTGAAAACATCATACTTTGAGGGTGCTTTTCTGCAAATTGGACAGGGCGACTGCACCCTATTAAAGGGAGGATGGATGGGGGCATGTATCGCAAGATTTTGGCCAACAACCTCCTTCCCTCAGTAAGAGCACTGAAGATGGGTTGTGGCTGGGTCTTCCAGCATGACAATGACCCAAGACCCACAGCCAGGGCAACTAAGCAATGGCTTTGTAAGAAGCTTTTGAAGGACCTGGGGTGGCCTAGCCAGTTTCCAGACCTGAACCCAATAGAAAATTTTTGGAGGGAGCTGAAACTCAATGTTGGCCAATGATATCCCCGAAATCTAAAAGATCTGGAGAAGAGGGCCAAAATCCCTGGTGCACTGTGTACAAACTGGGTCAAGAACTACAGGAAATGCCTGACATTGGTAATTGCAAACAAAGTTTTCTGTATCAAATATTAAGTTCTGTTTTTCTATTGTATCAAATACTTATTTTATGCAATAAAATGCAAATTAATTACTTAAAAATCATACAATGTGATTGTCTGGATCTTTTTCTTATTCAGTCTCTCAAAATTGAAGTGTACCTACGATCAAAAGTACAAATCTCTCCATTCTTTTCAAAATTGGCAGTGTATCAAATACTTATTTTCCTCACTGTATCTGTCTATCATTCAGAAATGCAAAAAGTAAAAAAAACATGGTTGAAGATATATATTATAATGTTGTATAGAAATCTTCCAGGTCCCATAAAAATACACCCAGTCCTGGTAATTATGGAGAAAAAACTACCGGCGTTTAGCAGTTACCTATAGGCAGACAGTGCGGCACCATACATGTCCTGCCCCTTGGAAAAGCAAAGATTACAAGTCATTATTTCATAATCATTCTCCATTAGGACAACCTCCCGATTCACACAGCGCTGGAATAAAAAGACTTATTAAATCTGGCAAGAAAATAAGGAGATCGCTTCTGTATATTTGTTTAATAAATGTAGAACAATATTTTACCAAGAGGAAAACCTACTCAGGATGACAGCTCCCATTTAGCAGCATATCTTGGGGGTGAAGGCATCAACCGGAAAGTGTGCCGTGTGTGATGAAACCTAGAATTACAGCACGCTGCTTGTTACAGAGCAAGTGGGCTACAATAACACTACTGTTTCAGAGCCAGACTTGAAACCATTCTTAAAGAAACACAGACGTCGTCCACGCCATAATCCTATGGAGTAAACAATAGCGAAGCTTGTTCGTGGGCACACAATGGGTTAAACATTACATAGTAACGGATACAAAGTATCCATAACTAGAACATGACTTGATTCATCTCATTGTCTAAACAGACCCAATTCACCCAGTTTCCAAGTATGGAGGTCCATCAAGGAAACCAAGTACCTTATTACTTATTACCGGTAACAACAGGATCAAATTAAGGGTCTCTGCTCCCTGTTGTTGTACCCTCTTTTTATACACAACATCCCAAGTAATAGACTCTAGTAGTAATTGGTTGGCTTCAAAGTCAACTTCAAGGGGGGGTTGTATTCTCATTTGGGGCAAATGAGTGTGAAGTCTCCCGCAAGGGGGCACTTTGGTAATTTGTCCAAGTGTGACATTTTATCATTGGGATGTACAGTATAAGATTGGATTCGCACATGGAGTTTTGGATGAACAGACTTTACCTTCCTTTCCTCCTTGCATTCCTAATTCTTCCATGTCAGAGGTATAGTTGTGGGGGAAACAGAGTAAGTTCTCATACCCAGGCTCATACCCAGGCCATGTATGTGAAGAGGCTCAAAGGTTGGTTGGCCACGTCAGAAAGTACCGGTATTATAAATGTTACACGATACAAGGGGTAGCACAATTTTTCACAGGAGATTAAAGTTTCGTGTTTATCCCCTGTGGTTGTGCTGTAGGTAAACTGGACTTATTCTTTGTAATTTTTTCCCTAAACTTCATTTGTACAGTCTGTTATCAGCTTATCATGGAAAGACCCTTATGCCTTTGGTACATATACCAGTCTAATACGCCCAAGAAATGTCCCAATTCTCATATCCTGTAATTTGTTATCCACTGTTTTAATACATACTCTCCCCACACTATAGGTACTGGGGCTTTCTTTTATTTACTTACCAGAATACATTGCTCTTATTATTGTTCAATTTTTGCCTGCCCTGACATGAAAGCATGCCTCTCTGTTGTCCTTGTATGTAGCATGACTTACTAGAGACCAGTAGTAGAGAGACAAGAGCAGCTCCCACTTTCTGTAAAAAGAAAAAGATCCCACTTTCTGTAAATAAAAGACCTTCCCCACTTCCTGTATGGAAACAAAAACCTTCTGATACAGACAATTACCCACCCCAACTTCCTATGCAGAGATGAAAACACGCCCCCACTTCCTGTAGAGTAATAAAGACCCACCACCACTTTCTATCGCATTCTGAAGACCGACCCCCACTCTTTTTAGTGAGATAAGACCAGCCCCATTTCATGTTGTGAGAAAAAGACCCACCTCCACTTTCCAAAGATAAATAATTACCTGCCTTCTCTTCCTGTAGATGGCTAAATATCCACCCCATTTCCTCTAGAGAAATAAAGACACAACCCAACTTCCTGTAGAGAGTCAAAGACCAATCTCAACTTTCTGTAGAGAGATAAATATCCATCTCCACTTCCTGTAGAGAGATAAAGAGCCACCCTCACTTCCTGTAGAAAGTCGAAGATCTACCTCCACCTCCTGTAGAGAGATAAAAACCCACCCTCCCTTCCTATAGAGAGTTAAAGACTGGTCACCACTTCCTGTAGAAAGTCAAAGATTGGTCCCCACTTCCTGTAGAGAAATAAAAACTAGCCCACACATCCTGTAGAGAGATAAAGACCCACCATCACTTCTTGTAGAGAGTCAAATACTCCCTCCTATAGAGAAAGAAAGCCCTACCCTCACTGTCTGTAGAGAGTCAAAAACCAGTCCCCACTTCCTGTAGAAAGTCAAAGATTGGTCCCCACTTCCTGTAGAGAGATAAAGACCCACCCTCATGTCTTATAAAGAGATAAAGAGACAAAGACTCAACCCCAATTCCTGTGCAGAGATAATAAAGACCTGACCTCACTTCTTGTAGAGCAATAAAGATTCACCCCCACTTCCTGTAGAGACAGAGACTCGCCCCCACTTCCTGTAGCGAAATTAAGACCCACCCCTACTTCCTGTAGAGAGACAGAGACCCACCCCCACTTCCTGCAAAGAGATAAAGACCTGCCCCCATTTCATGTAGAGATAAAAAAAACGGGTACCACTCAAAGTAAAGAAATAAAGACCAGCCTCCACTTCCTGTAAAGAAAAAGACCAGTCCCCACTTTCGGTTGAGAACTAAAAACCAGCTCCACTTCATATAGAGAGATAAAGACCAGCCCCACTTCAAGTAGAGAAATAAAAACCAGCCCCACTTCCTGTAGAGAGATAAAGACCTGCCCATGTCGCGGGCGGGAGCGCAGGCCACGGCCAGTGGGGAGCTACTCGAGATGCTCGGATCCGGGGTTCGTGGCTGTGGCTCGAGTGGCAGCCGGATCTGGGGCTCGCGCAGCGGCCCGTCACCCATAACTAAATAAAGGGGGGTATTTACAGGGGAAGAGTTTGTCAGTGACGCCACCCGTGGGTTGCAGTGATAGTTTGGTGACACCACCGCTGCCTTGGTATGGGGGCACCTGGGGCTTATGGAGCGGGGCAGCAGGATAGTATCCCCTCCACGGGTAGGGGAGGTGTTGTCCTGGGGCCCAGGTGTATGTGGTGTGCAGTGCTGGGGCACCGTCTGCAGGCTGGACCGGATGACACCGGTGTACTCACTGTTGTTGAATAAACCACACAAAGTCCAAGTAGTAAGCCAAGTGCCGAATACCGGTAGCCTCCAGAGGGGAGTGCACGGGTCCCGCACACCGGTTGACAGGACAGGGGCCCTTCCTCCTGCACGTCTGTGTTTTTGTCTTGTGTGTTGAATTATGCGCATGAAATGGGAGAAATCCCCGTGTCTGTGTCCGTCACCGTGCTCCCGGTATCTTTGCTGTGGGAGCTGTTGCCCGCGAGATCTGACCCTTTGGATCTTTGCAGGCACTTGCAGACGCCCTATCCCCGCGTTGGGCTTCCGTCTCGCTCTATCTGGGCTCACTGGTGGGACAAGACGTGGAATCTTGTCCCCTGCTGGCTAATTGACAAGGGGCTTGAAGCTGTCCTCGCCCTAGGGTCCAGGCACCCCGACTGTGCACGGCCTCCGGACTGGATTCCCGCTTTCGGCACCGGCAACCTACAACCCTGCCCCGGTCCACTTAAGGTCTCCCTCGACCGGATCTCCGTCGCCTGCGGCACTGCTCTGCCGTCTGCCACCTAGTCACCTCAGGTAGTCCGGTAGTCCAGGAGCTACAACCCCCAACTACCACTTCACTCCTCTCACTTCCACTGTCAGCACTGTTCTGTATTGTTCCCTCTCCTGACACCTCAGGACCCCTAGGTGGGCGTCACCGTCTGCCTGGCCCCATCCACTGGTGTGTCCCTATTGTCCTGGGGGGTGACTAGGCTTTGTGGCTGGTGTTTGTACCTGTGTGTGGGGTTGTGTTGGTAGGACAAGGAGGAGAGAGTCCTGCATCTGGAAGATTGATGCAATCTCCTGTGACAACCTAGTTTTGCCAGGGCGTCACACCCACACTTTCTGTAGAGAGAAAAACACTTGCCCACACTTCCTGTAGCGAGATAAAGACTTGCCCACACTTCCTGTAGAGAAATAAAGACCTACCCACACTTCATTACAGAGATAAAGACCCACCCCAACTTCTTGTAAACCTTCTCAGGATCTTTTGCGGATACAGATGGATTACACTTAACAACAGGCACTGGACAACAAGTTACACAGAAGGGAGACACCTAGTGGCCGGCAGTGTAGGGTGATTTTTAAGGGGTAAGATAACATAAGTAAAGCAGTTTGTGGATGTGGTGGCACAGTAGGCCACTACCTGCCTCAGTAATGCTCCTAAACTATATAAATCTTGAAGGCAAAGTACATTATAAATTATTTAACATTAGTTGAAAACTTCTGTCATCGAGTATCCTGAGCTGGAAACAAACATGTCTCTTCTTGGCAATGGTCTGAAGAATGGATAGCGAGGCATTAAACTGTCTTTATATGTTATCGTAAAAGTCAACGCTCACTACTTATCTGCCTGTTTATTAACACCCCTGACAGTAAAGGGGTTAAATACTGTTGTGAGGACATAACGAGGGAAGTTTCGAGTGACACTAAGACAATGTAATCTGTACAAGAAATACATTAAGGAGCAAACTCCTTGACAAATGACTCCTGGGCTCACTTCCCATTTAGCCTAGTGCAATAAGAAAAATAAAAAGACAAAGAGAATCCTCCTGGCCGGGAAATCACATCTGCTATATCTATTTTCTGCGCAGATGTGCATAAAACTTCGATATATCACACGGCAGAAACCGGCCTCGGAATGAAACGTTTGCAAACATGGACACAGGATGGTTCTACCATAATGGCTCCAGACATTGCTGTAATAACATTCGCTTGCTGTCTCCTCTCTGCAGGGGAAACAAATTAGCCGAGTGATTAATTTATATCAAAGTCTCGACCTGGAGGCTCTCGATATATTTCACTCAATGAC
Organism: Anomaloglossus baeobatrachus; assembly: GCF_048569485.1. Lineage (NCBI taxonomy): Eukaryota > Metazoa > Chordata > Amphibia > Anura > Aromobatidae > Anomaloglossus > Anomaloglossus baeobatrachus. The sequence goes on along the minus strand of NC_134357.1, from coordinate 481,946,163 downwards.
GGCAGTGAGGCTCCTGAGCGCTCTTTATTTTCTTTTCCAGGGTTTGGTTTGCGGTTCTGTTCTGACGGATCTCGTCAGTGGAATTGTTACAGGTTTCTTTCCCTGGATACTTTTACGTCGACCTGGAGTGATGTTTTCAAGGTGTAAGGAAAATTGCAATTACTTAAGTGGAAATAATTAGAAAATGCTATAAAGGGTGGCAAGCGCTGGATGTACCAGCTCATGCCAATGGCAAAGCATGGCGCTCTAGGATGAAGACTGACGTCTGATTAAATCAAAATATGATGGTAGGACGAAACAGAAGGGATTTTGTCCACTGAGCGCCATTCATTTGCATACCTATGGAGAGAATTGGCACTGTGCTAACCACTGAAAAGGGTTGACAGCAGTATTCTATTGATCAAATTTCTCTAGAATATATACAGTGTGTCCACCCATATCCTGTCCACTGCCATTAACTTGAGAACGGCGGCAGCTATAGGCATAGAAGTGGTGTCTAGGTATAGTAAAGTAGCCATGCGCTACGCAATGAAACCACCTATTGCGCCACCTGGTGGAAAACAACGGAGTTAGCATTTTTATCTCAAAAACGGAACGAGATAGAGAAAAAAAAGTGAATTACAAAGTTGCAGGGCATCATCAATTCAATACAAATCGACACCTTGTATACTGAAATGCTATGCTATGAAACCCATAACCCCCCCAAAACATTGAATGCTGGTCACGCATATGGCGCTCATTTAACATTGATGCTCAAAGTGGGCACTGTCAGCTGCAATGCACATCTGGACTCTGGACAGCATACATAGCTTCACGTTGTGCAATATGGTAAGTGACGTGTTTGCACAAGCATCTGTTATACGTCGACGTAGGTCCTGCAATGTTGATGGAGGGGTCACATACACCTGCTGTTTGATGTGACCTCACAGAAAGAAGTCCAATGTGGTCAGGTCAGGTGAGCGTGGATGCCACGCTATGCAGGCACCATACCCAATGACTTGTAGGAAGGTCTCCATGAGGTATCGCTTCACGTCCGCAGCCTTGTGAGTTTTACACGTTCTAATCATAGCATTTCTGTATGCAGCGTGTCGATTCGTATTGAATTGATGATGCCCTACAACTTTGTAATTCCCTTTTTGTCTCTATCTCGTTCCGTTTTCGAGAAAAAATGCTAACTCCGTTGTTTTCCACCAGGTGGCGTTATAGGTGGTTTCACTGTGTAGCACATGGTTACTTTACTATACCTAGACACCACTTCTATGCCTATAGCTGCCGCCGTTCTCAAGTTAATGGCGGTGGACAGGATATGGGTGGACACACTGTATAGGCAAATAAACTGTTTTGGAGCTACAGGATTCCGGTAAATGGATTGGCACTGTACGGATTCCATAGATGGGGAAAAAGCAAGTTGACAGCAAATTTGCCATAGAATTCTTTATTTCAATCTGCATTATTAATCAGATTTTTCCTGAAACATATTCTCGCATTCAATGGATGTTCTAAAGTTCTTATATTGATTCAATTAGTTTATTATAAAAATAAGCAAGTTTACTTTCTTTTTCTATCTACTGTCATTTTCCTGCAATATAGTGTAGAGCTCATTTCTATGGAGCTTGGCTTTCAGACTCTGGCAAGACTGTCAGTAGTTACATTCTGGAAGTGGGGATCTGGGTACGGTTCCCCTTGTGTTTTGCACAGACGAGTGCAATCTGATAAAACATCGGATTGCGCTCGCACCAGTGCAAAACTATGGGGCAGTGTCCATCTGTGATTGTTTTCTCTTGCCATATCGGCCTGAGAAATGAATCACAACATTCTGCATATGGCAGCGCGTTTCGGCTCACATGCACCCATACAAGTGTCTATACCTAGAGCTCCCCTTCTTGAAAAAGCAATAATACCTCTGCGAAACATGCATTAGTGGGGAATGGATCCTGCGGCGTTATATGGGGGCTCTATACTGATGTGGGACTGGAACTGGGCTACCCTCTTTAGACCTGCACCTTAGGAACTGGGCCACCCTCATTGTACTTGCACTTTAGGTAAGAAGTATGGTTCTTTCCTTTTTTGATTGCCCTGCTAAGCCCATTGTGTGACTATCTGACTTTGGAAAGAACATTTGTATCTGTTTGGCTATCTACGTGGTGTTGAGGTTTATGATCCAGTGATCATCATGACCCCTCCTTACCTTCGGTCTGAGAGGCCATGGTGATTCAGGACCATAGTCCAGCCCCCTGCAGTTCCACTTTATAGTCTCTATGGGTTTAATTGATCCAATATTATTATTATTATTTATTATTATAGCGCCATTTATTCCATGGCACTTTACAGTGAAAGAGGGTATACATACAACAATCATTAAAAGTACAAAACAGACTGGTATAGGAGGAGAGAGGACCCTGCCCGCGAGGGCTCACAGTCTATAGGGAATGGGTGATGGTACAATAGGTGAGGACAGAGCTCGTTGTGCAGTGGTGTACTGGACTGAGGGTTATTGCAGTTTGTAGTCTTGTTGGAAGAGATGGGTCTTGAGGTTCCTCTTAAAGCTTTCCATGGTAGGGGAGAGTCTGATATGCTGAGCGTTCCAGAGTATGGGGGAGGCACGGGAGAAATATTGTACGCGATTGTGGGAAGAGGAGATAAGAGAGGAGTAGAGAAGGAGATATTGTGAGGATCTGAGGTTGCGTGCGGGTAGGTACCGGGAGACTAGGTCAGAGATGTAAGGAGGAGACAGATTGTGGATGGCTTTGTATGTTATGGTTAATGTTTTGAACTGGAGTCATTGGGCGATGGGAAGCCAGTGAAGGGATTGGCAGAGTAGCGAGGCTGGGGAATAGTGAGGGGAGAGGTGGATTAAGCGGGCCGCAGAGTTTAGGATAGATTGGAGGGGTGCAAGAGTGTTGGAGGGGGGCCAGAGAGCAGAAGGTTGCAGTAGTCGAGGCGGGAGATGATGAGGGCATGCACTAATGTTTTTGCTGATTCTTGGTTAAGGAAAGCACGGATCCGGGAGATATTTTTGAGTTGTAGTCTGCATGAGGTGAAGAGGGCTTGGATGTGTGGCTTGAAGGATAGAGCAGAGTCGAGGGTTACTCCAATATTTAATATTTTCTTCCCTCCACAGTATTTACCTCTTGATATTAAATAAACTTATATATTAATTTTTTGTTGAGTTAGGAGGATTCATTATGTGTTGAAATCTTATGACCCATATAATATTGTGTCCCCATTTTATATGGTAGAATTTTATCTCTGATATCTTGTCTTGTGTGTGTTTTTGAATAAAGAGTTGCACTTTTTGCACAAATACTCTTGTCCTCCCATGTTGATATCTACTATGAGTAATGCTGGCACTGATTCGGCCTTATTTGGGTTGACTCTGTCTATTTTGATGGCTCTGTTTATGAGAACTGTGTTTCTAAAGTGTCTATACCTGATGAAGGCTTTTCTAAGCCGAAATGCGTTGTCCGTTTGTGTCCGTTTTCTCTAATTGAGTGTAACAAAAAATCGTTGCCTTTGCAGTAAAAACAAACTTGCTCTGATATCCCATTCATCCTCCGGAAGCGAGGGATTCATTTTATCTACTCTATTACCCACGCGTGAGCGCCCTCACAGGACCCACATTGTTTCCCGAAGATTCGTGCTGCACACTGGAGGATCACCAAAAGAGTTGATCCACTACACAGATCATACAAGAAGAAATCTGTACGGTGAGTATACAATATATTCGACCACTGTAATCTGTGTTCGCATACAACTACACTCAGATTTGGCACCCCGTTGTCTTCCTCTTTTTCCTTTTATTTCTGTGATCGGAAACTATGCGAAAGTAGAACCGTACCTTAACTGTTAAGATCCCAGCCAGATCTCTCCAGTCTATCGATTTCTATAAAGCAATGACCTGCTCATCTCACTCCACCTTCCTCTCATCTTCTAAAGAGATGCACTTATCAATCACCAGCCCACAGATTTCACAGTAGGTCTTCTAATCTCATCTCACCGCTCTTTCTGTCTGGAGCTTTGTCCTTGTTCAAATACTTACTTATCTCAGTATTTATAAATACAAGAACATGCCACTAATAGCTATATGTATTAAAGGAGAGAAAACATGATGAGCTTTATAGTTCTACTATTACTACAGTTCTATTATTCCCCATAGCTGTCAATCAAAGAGGAGAGCTCCACGCTGTTAGAGACAAGGAAGTAAGGAGACTGTAAGGAGATTGCATTGCTTTGAACTGCTAAAGAGACAATTTGAGAATCTCTCTTTAATGCCCCATACACATTAGACTGGCGTAGGCCAAACCTGCCAATGTTAACGGGTTCGGCTGATAGTTGATAGATTATGATGGGGGAGATGAAGAAACCGTATGTCTGATTCTTTTAATGACAATCCTTTTGTTCTCTAAAGGCCCCTTTACACACTGAAACTTTCTAGCGATCCCACCAGTGACCCCAACCTGGCCTCGGATCGCTACAAAGTCTCTGGTGAGCTGTCAAACAGGCAAACCTGGCCAACAACGCAACAGCGATCCGGACCTGCAGAACGACCTAGCTAGTCATTGGGGACGTTGTAAAGCAGCTTTTTCAAAGGGAAGTCGCTAACGAAGTCGCTGTAAAGTCCCCTTTACACACTAAAACTTTGCTGCACAGCGGGAAACAAAGGACCAAAGAATGGTCCTGAACGATTTGTAGCGATCACAACTTCACAGCAGGGGCCAGGTCGTTGATGTGTTTCACACACTGCAATGTCGCTGGGGAGGTCGCTATTACGTCACAAAACCGGTGACGTTACAGCGATGTCGTTTGCGATGTTGCAGTGTGTAAAGCCACCTTAAGAGGTAAATAGAATTAGTGCACCTACTTATGGAGTATTGGGGAGGGATAGCTGAATGATTGGCTAAACCATTGTACAGCTGATAACTATTTAAAGTGTTGGACCATGGCTGATCAGACATTGATGGCTGGGATAGACTATCAATTAGAATTAAAATCAGCGAACAACCTTTTTAAGGTTTTTCACAGACCCATAAACTTGTATTTGCCCGTATCATCCATGCTGGACATGTCTCGGTGTGGTTCACAGGACGCACGATCAGTGTGAAAACATGGACATATGAAGAACATCATAAGTAATAATTGGACATATCAAGGGGGCTTTAAGCAGGGAAACTATTTTGGAGCTACATGAATCTGTTAGATGGATTGGCACTGTGCAGACTACAAAGAAGGAAAGAAGCAGCTCGGAACCGGTTTTGCCATATAATGCTAAATCTAAAGAAGCAATATTAATCAGACTTTAGATTTAGCCAGAGAAAATCTTCTGCAGTTGCATGGCACTGTGCTGACAGCAGACGTGAGATTGGGATCAGTATTGCCATTTAACTCTTCATCTCCAAATCCAGTAGGGAAAATAGCAATATACAACAGAGATCCAAATATACGATAGTTAAAGTAGCTGGACCAATCACTGAGCCAAAAGGAAAATCAGACCTAAAACGTAACTTTTACTAATCCATAAATAAAAAGAACAATAGTTCATAAAAGAGTTAAAACCACGGTTCACAATCGTCTCAAAAATTGGACGATCAACCGGACCAAAGTAAAGAGATACTGAGATCCTAAGCAGCACAAAAAGCCTCAGCTGGTTTTGCACATCAGTGTACAGATCTACCAGCACAGCCAGTTAACACACAGATATATATAGTTGTGCTAGCATACGTACTATAACCAACTGAGGTGTATACACAAATTAGTTATCATATTAGAAACCCCAATCAGGGGAAACTCGCACTGTGTGTATTAATCGGCAGATTTTTATAGAGGAATTTAAAAATAAATATATATATTCCTCTCTAATAAGGAATGTGTCACGGCCAGGTGTACGGGCAGGCCCAGGAGGTGGATCCACTGGACCGAACTCCTAGATGGTAGCAAAGAGTCCGGCAGCTGGAGCACTAGAAACAGCAGAGCAGTCCTTGCACACAGGTATAGCGGAGAAGTCCCTGGGACTACGGAGTTACGGGTGGTAGTCCGGGTGACGCAGCTCAGGTTCGGAAGCCGAGATGATGTCAGGCGGGGTCCGGAACCTTGGGAGCAAGAAGACGGGTCACCGCAGGGATCCGAGGTGGTGCGGACTGTCAGGATGGCAGATGGACAGCGTTCGGGTTTCAGGATACGGCAGACTGGATGGCGAAGCAGGCACGGCTCTACAAAGAGAGATAGGTGAGTACGAGCACAGTAACACCAGGAGACCTGACTCCTAGCTCAGGGAACACGAAGATCAGGCCCCGCCCCCTTGGACAATACACCCCTTTATACCCTGTACCTGTTCAGCCTCATTTCCTGTTAATGGACGCTGGCCCTTTAAGAAAGGGTCAGTGACCGCGCGCGCGCCCTAATGCGCATGCGCGCAGCCCGGGTGCCAGAAGCCAGGAAGGGAGGCTGAGAAGAGGACGCAGGGGAGCCAGCCAGGGCCTGGGAAGCCGTCGGGCGCCGCGATCGGAGGCCAGGGGGCCTGGGAAGGACGGGGACCGAAGGCTGGAGATCGGGGAGCGTGGCAGGTGAGCCGGGGAGCGGGGCTGAGGACCCGGGGAGCGGGGCAGGAGACCCGGGGAGAGGGGCCACGGACCCGGGGAGCGTGACAGTACCCCCCCCCCCCACGCCCCCCTCCCCGCAACCGGGACAGGAAGGCACGGATCAGAGGAGTGCCTACGTTCTCCCTGGGCTCCCAGGACCTATCCTCAGGACCATACCCCTCCCAGTCCACCAGGAAGAACTGTCGACCTCGTACGGTCTTCATGGCCACGATATCCCTTACCGCATAGATGTCGTCATCGGCAATAGGTGGAGGAGCCGGACTGGCAGCAGCGGAGAAGGGACCAAGGATAACCGGCTTGAGCAGGGAGACGTGGAATGAGTTGGGTATCCTCATCGTGGCCGGGAGCTGTAGCTTGTAGGAGACCTCATTGATCTTGCTGAGGACCTTAAACGGCCCGATGTAGCGAGGACCCAGCTTGTATGATGGTATCTTCAATCGGATGTACTGGGAAGCAAGCCAGACAAGATCTCCAGGAGAAAAACGCGGAGGGTCCAAACGCCTCTTGTCGGCGTGTTTCTTCATCCGCTGGGAAGCGCGTCCAAGGGACGCCTTGACAGAGTCCCAAATAGTAGCGAAGTCACGGGCTACAGTATCAGCCGCAGGGACATCCGAAGAAGGGGATATAGGCAACGGGACGGAGGGTTGAAGTCCGTAAACTACATGGAAGGGAGATTTGGAGGACGACTCACTGATGTGGTGGTTGTGTGAGAATTCAGCCCAAGGTAGAAGCGTGGACCAGTCGTCGTGATGGGCGTTGACGTAGTGACGTAAGAAGGAGGTCAAGATTTGATTGACCCTCTCCACTTGGCCATTAGACTGAGGATGGTAAGCAGAAGAAAAGTCCAGAGTCACACCCAGATGTTTGCAGAGCGCCCTCCAGAAGCGGGAGGTAAACTGAGTTCCTCGGTCGGACACGATGTGGGATGGGAAACCATGCAAGCGGAAGATGTGATGTATATAGGCTTCCGCGAGTTCCTGAGCAGAGGGCAGTCCAGCCATAGGGACGAAGTGAGCCATTTTGGAGAACCGGTCCACCACGACCCATATGACCGTGTGTCCAGAGGATAATGGCAAGTCCGTAATAAAATCCATCGCTATGTGTTGCCACGGAATTGTGGGTATCGGCAGAGGCAGAAGACGGCCATAGGGCAGGTGTTTGGGCGTCTTGTTCCTGGCACAAGAGGAGCAGGCAGAGACAAAAGCAGCGACGTCCGTGCGAAGGGATGGCCACCAATAATGGCGTACAATCGCACCCCATGTTCTCTTCTGGCCTGCATGACCGGCTGTTTTCGAGGCATGACCCCAGTGTAACACCTTTTGCCTGTCAGTCTCAGAGACATAGGTCTTTCCGGGCGGTATCTGGGCCAGGGTGACAGGGGCCACCGGAATAATCTTGCTAGGAGGGATGATAGGCTGGGTAGTCTCTTCCTCCTGCTCCATGGGCATGAAAGACCTAGACAAGGCATCCGCACGTACATTCTTGTCTGCGGGTCGGAAATGGAGCTGGAAGTCGAACCTGGCAAAGAATAAGGACCACCTGGCTTGCCGTGGGTTCAGTCGCTGAGCGGACCGTAGGTATTCCAGGTTCTTGTGGTCCGTGTAGATAATCACGGGGTACACTGCTCCTTCCAGGAGGTAGCGCCATTCCTCCAGAGCCAGTTTGACCGCCAATAGTTCTCGGTCACCGATGGTGTAATTACGTTCAGGTGCAGAGAAGCTCTTGGAGAAGAAACCGCATGTAACCATCTTCCCGGAGGAGGACTTTTGCATGAGCACTGCTCCGGCTCCCGAGGAGGAGGCATCCACCTCCAAGGTGAACTGGCGGTTTAACTCCGGACGGTGGAGTACAGGAGCGGAGGCAAATGCTCGCTTCAGTGAGCAAAACGCGGCGTCGGCCGCAGGTGACCAGTCCTTTGGATTAGCCTCCTTTTTGGTCAAAGCGGAGAGAGGAGCAGTCAGGGCAGAGAAGTGAGGGATGAACTGGCGGTAGTAGTTGGCAAATCCCAGGAACCGTTGGATTGCCTTTAGTCCAGAAGGGGGAGGCCAGTTGAGTATGGAGGACACCTTCTTAGGATCCATTTGCAGTCCAGTACCCGAGATGATGTATCCCAGGAAAGGGAGAGAAGACTGCTCAAAGACACACTTCTCATATTTGGCGTATAGACGATTCTCTCTCAGTCGTTGTAGGACCAGCTGGACGTTCTCTCTGTGGGTCTGGAGGTCCGGAGAGTAGATAAGGATGTCATCCAGATACACTACTACACAGACGTAGAGGAGGTCCCGGAAGATGTCGTTCACCAATTCTTGGAAGACTGCTGGTGCATTACATAGGCCGAAGGGCATCACGCAGTATTCATAGTGCCCATCGCGAGTATTAAACGCGGTCTTCCATTCGTCCCCAGAGCGGATACGAACTAGGTTGTAAGCACCCCGAAGATCCAGTTTGGTGAACACACGGGCTCCTCTGAGCCGGTCGAACAATTCGGGGATGAGCGGCAGAGGGTACTTGTTCTTTACGGTGATCTGATTCAGACCCCGGTAGTCGATGCAGGGGCGTAGGTCACCCTCTTTCTTCTTAACGAAGAAGAAGCCCGCTCCCGCAGGAGAGGAGGATCTCCGGATGAATCCCTTAGCCAGGCTCTCTGTGATGTAGGTAGACATGGCCCTGGTTTCGGCTGGGGACAACGGATATATCCGTCCTCGAGGTGGTGTTGTTCCTGGGAGCAGGTCGATGGCACAATCGTAGGGACGGTGTGGCGGAAGTACCTCAGACTCCTTCTTGTCGAAAACGTCTGCGAAGGACCAATAGGCCGAGGGCAGTTCCGGTAGGTTCTCTGGAACCGGAGGTCGTCGGATGTGTGGTATGGACTTCAGACACTTCTCATGACAAGAAGGACCCCATCGGGTGATTTCGCCAGTACCCCAGCTGACTGAGGGTTCGTGTGTCCGCAACCAGGGAAGTCCCAGCAGGATTTGATGGGACATGTGTGGAAGGACGTAGAGAGAGATGTTCTCGGTGTGCAGGGCACCGATACGTAGTTCGACCGGTCTGGTGACCCAGGAGATGGTATCAGAGAGGGGTCTCCCATCCACAGAGGCTATCACGAGGGGTTTGTCAAGTGGAGTAACAGGCAGCTGGTACTTGTCCACCGTGGCCTGCTGAATGAAATTGCCTGCTGCACCGGAATCGAGGTATGCCTCAGCCGTGAACCGCGTCTCTCCCGTTGACACTTGCACAGTCCACATAACCGGGTCTGAGAGAGTCCCAGCACCTAGGGTGGCCTCTCCTACCAACCCTAGGCTTTGGAGTTTCCCGGCCTCTCTGGACAGGCGCGTAGCAGGTGTGTGCCCTCTCCGCAGTAAAAGCAGAGGCCCTTGGCGAGCCGCTCTGCTCGACGCTGTTCAGACTGTCGTACTCGGTCAATCTGCATGGGCTCGTGGACGGGAATCCCAGCTGTTGATGACTGAGGTGCGGAGGGCTTCTGGGGAGGTGAGGAATGCCGTACCGGTCGTCTCTCACGAGACAGCTCTTTAGAGCGCTCCTGAAAACGAATGTCCACTCGAGTAGCCAGGGCAATCAGGGCATCTAGGGTGGAGGGCAAGTCACGACCCGCCAACTCATCTTTGATGCGACTCGAGAGTCCCTCCCAGAAGGCGGCTGTCAGGGCCTCATTATTCCACCCGAGTTCAGAAGCCAAAGTGCGGAAACGGATGGCGTATTGGCCCACCGTCAGTGTTCCTTGACGTAGGCGGAGAAGTGATGAAGCAGACGCAGAGGCGCGTCCCGGCTCGTCAAAGGTACTGCGAAAGGCCTGCAGGAACTCTCGAAGGTTCTTGGTCACGGGGTCCTCCTTCTCCCACAAGGGGTTCATCCACGCCAGTGCCTCGCCCTCTAGGTGGGACATTATAAAGGCGACCTTGGCTTGGTCGGAGGCGAATAGATGTGGCAGCTGCGTGAAATGAAGGGAACATTGGTTGATGAAGCCCCTGCAGGTCTTGGGATCTCCAGAATAACGAGGTGGTGAAGCCAACCGGAGTTGGGAAGCACCCGACGAGGCTGCCACTGGTGCGGGAGCCGTGGATTGTCCATTGGAGGACCTGGGTGCCGCAGGCGTCATGGATGCTTGTAACGTGTACAGGCGGGTGTCCACGGAGGTCATAAATTGCAGCATGCGGGTCTGGACTTCACGCTGGCGTTGGAGTTCCTCTTGCAGGGCCAATAGTGCTGCAGCGGGATCCATGGCCTGATCTTACTGTCACGGCCAGGTGTACGGGCAGGCCCAGGAGGTGGATCCACTGGACCGAACTCCTAGATGGTAGCAAAGAGTCCGGCAGCTGGAGCACTAGAAACAGCAGAGCAGTCCTTGCACACAGGTATAGCGGAGAAGTCCCTGGGACTACGGAGTTACGGGTGGTAGTCCGGGTGACGCAGCTCAGGTTCGGAAGCCGAGATGATGTCAGGCGGGGTCCGGAACCTTGGGAGCAAGAAGACGGGTCACCGCAGGGATCCGAGGTGGTGCGGACTGTCAGGATGGCAGATGGACAGCGTTCGGGTTTCAGGATACGGCAGACTGGATGGCGAAGCAGGCACGGCTCTACAAAGAGAGATAGGTGAGTACGAGCACAGTAACACCAGGAGACCTGACTCCTAGCTCAGGGAACACGAAGATCAGGCCCCGCCCCCTTGGACAATACACCCCTTTATACCCTGTACCTGTTCAGCCTCATTTCCTGTTAATGGACGCTGGCCCTTTAAGAAAGGGTCAGTGACCGCGCGCGCGCCCTAATGCGCATGCGCGCAGCCCGGGTGCCAGAAGCCAGGAAGGGAGGCTGAGAAGAGGACGCAGGGGAGCCAGCCAGGGCCTGGGAAGCCGTCGGGCGCCGCGATCGGAGGCCAGGGGGCCTGGGAAGGACGGGGACCGAAGGCTGGAGATCGGGGAGCGTGGCAGGTGAGCCGGGGAGCGGGGCTGAGGACCCGGGGAGCGGGGCAGGAGACCCGGGGAGAGGGGCCACGGACCCGGGGAGCGTGACAGAATGGTCTTACCAAGTTCCAGATTTTATGGCAGGCATTAATTGTCGGTTACCAACTCAAATACGGGGAGCTGTTTCTCAGCACATCAGATCCCATATAGTCGGATGACCACAGTCAGGCAATTTCAACGGTTCCCACTCCCAACGTTTCAATATGGATCATCAGGGGAGTCCAGGTGGGATATCAGCAGTGGACGTCACTAGTTATCGTTTTTTTCATGACCCTCCACAGATGCCCGATTCACTATAATATCAGTAAGCACATGTCAGAAAAAACGCCCAGGGAACTGCCTATCAGGCCGCATTCGTCATGCCCCATGGTTACATTAACTCACCGCATCCAGGCGCGTGTAAAACCTGATTCAAGCTTGCCGCGCTTAACGTCTGGAGTGACGCTCCAGATATAGCACGGCGCATGCGCGGATTAGTTGGAATGGTGACGCGCACTCCCAGAATACCTCCGGACCGGAAGTTACGCGTCACCTCAGGCAGCGTCGCTGAGGAGACGTCACCGTCCTCAACCGATGTCATCACATCCGGGTGAGTGGAACGCAAACAGCTCCACCATGAATAATTATGTTTATGCTGCCTAGCAACCTCAGTGTTTTACTATCACGGCTGCATTTACAAATATACGGCATTAGGCCCAAGTCCATATACAAATGCCGGTATATATACACTGTCACAGGCCAGGTTAGTTATATGAAAAGATTGATAAAGCCACATTAGGCTGGTGCAGCCAAATTGATGTATACAGAGAAAACAGAAAAAACAGAAAGACAGAAAATACAGTAGGAGGATAAGATTTATTGTAGAATAGGCACCGGCCCATTCCACAACCCTTATCAAAACACAGGTAATTTGAAACATCAGTCAATAGGAATTCAGTTTCCCAATGGGGCTCCCAGAGAGAGGGTAACAGCTACCCCTAGGCAGCCAAGTGGAGCTAGATAGAGCCAAAGGGGGGCTAAAGGAGCAGTAATTCTTATTTTAAGGGGGATGTACACGATCATCAAAACATGGTTACCATAAGGTGGCAAAGTGCCAAGAGCTAAAGTGCATACTATTCACTGACCCTAGATGTTATTGCACACTACCTAACATGTGGGGGTCGGCACCCTATCATACCCCACGCCAATGGTGCCCCCACTCGGGCGTCGGCTTTCCCTCCTAGCAGGGCCCTAGTTCTAAGGTGCTCCTAGGAAAGGGGAGAAAGAAAGGGATTCATTTAATCCCATCGGTGCCATAGTGTCCAGAGTGTAAATCCAGAAGCATTCCTTCTGGAGGATGGTCTTATCCCAATTACCACCGCGTAAGGGAGGATGGATCAAATCGATGCCCATTACCTTGAAGCTTCCCAGGTCACCATTGTGGGAAGTGTTGAAATGTCTTGCTACTGGTGTGTCATTTTTATTTATGATGTCATTTTTGTGTTCCCCCACTCTGCGCCTCAACTCCCTGATGGTCTTGCCGACATACAGCTTTCCACACCCACAGCTTACCTTGTACACCACCCCCTTCGATTTGCAAGTTATAAAAGATCTCAGAGAATATATCTTACTGCCTGTAGAGTTTTTGAATTCCTTTCCTTCTTCTATATATTTGCAATTTATACAGTTGTAGCACTTGAAACAACCTCTTACATCACTTTTTTTGGCTGGTCTATTCTCTTGAAAGTGACTATGGACCAGTCTATCACTTAAAGATCTTGCTTTTCTGTAAGTGACGGATGGATGATCCGTGAGATGTTTGTCAATCGCAGGGTCCATATGTAATATGGGCCAGTGTTTAGACAGTATTTTTCTTAGGTCCACTGCACCATTGTTAAATGTAGTAATGAACCTAAGGGTCTCTGTAGTGGTAACATTTTGACTATTGGGATGTAATAAGCCACTGCGATCCAGGCTGCGCGTGGACCTGTAGGCCTTCCCAATGACCTGTTCAGGATAGCCCCTCTCTCTTAGGCGTCCCATCAGATCCACAGACTGTGTTTCAAAAGCCATATCGTCTGAACAGTTTCTCCGCATTCTTGTGAACTGTCCCTTAGGAATCCCCCTCTTAAGGGAGCCCGGGTGAGCACTCTCCCATTTTAGCAGGGAATTAGACGAGGTGGCTTTTCTATATGTTGTTGTTCTCAACCGACCCTCTGGTCCCCTTTCGACCAGAACATCGAGAAACGCCAGCCTGTCTCCACCTACTTCACTGGTGAAGTGTAGGCCAATGTTATTATCGTTCAGTCTGGCCATAAAGGTGTGAAAGTCCACCTCAGAGCCCTTCCAGATAAGGAAGACGTCGTCTATGTATCTTGTCCACAAGACGACGTCCTCCGTATCTATCAGGCCACCAAACACCACCTTTTCCTCCCACCAGCCCAGGAGGAGGTTGGCATACGATGGGGCGCAGCACGTCCCCATCGCAGTCCCCCTGAGCTGATGGAAGAGCCTCCCATCAAAGGTGAAGATGTTCTTGGTTAGACAGAAAGTGAGGGCCTTAATGACAAAGTCATTATGCTGCATGTATTGATTTCCTCTAGTGCATAAAAAGTACCTTACTGCCTCCATTCCAGCCTCATGAGGGATGGAAGAATACAGAGCCTCCACATCAATACTGCACAGAAGCATGCCTTCCTCGAGAAAGATATCATCAATTCTTCGTAGGAAATCTGTGGTGTCCCTCAAATATGAGTTAAGGGAGACCACAAATGGTCTCAGTATCCTGTCAACATAAATGCTCAATTTTTCAGTTATACTACCAATACCAGACACTATGGGGCGGCCTCTCAAGGGGTTACACCCCTTGTGTATTTTTGGCAAGATGTAAAACGTTGCCATTACTGGGAAGAGAGGTAGTAGGTAGTCAAACTCGTTTTTATTTATGATATTCAAGACAAGAGCTTCGTCTAGCATATTCCTTAGTTCGTTTTTAAATCTCAAGATTGGATTTGAATCAAGTCTGGCATAGCATGCCTCATCATTGAGAATCTCCAGACAGATGTTTTTGTAGTCATTGGAGTCCAGTATCACCACGTTACCACCCTTATCGGAGGGCTTGATGGTGATACTGGAGTCCTTTTCTAAGGTTTGTAAACTGAGCATTTCCATTTTCGACAGGTTATACCGACCCCTGCGTGTTCTTGTGCTATTTTTAATGTCCTCAGTCACCAAGTTGACAAAGACATCTATCGCATCAGTCTCTGCACAGGTAGGTGGCGTTTTCACGCTTCTATTTTTTAGGTCCGTGAATGGCCCTTCACCATGATCGTTAGGATTAGTGTCACTCAGATGAAAGAGTAATCTAACGTCTTCTAAAAGGTCACCTGGGATTCCTAGTTCAGCTGATGATTTCTCATTTTGTTTATTGAAGAATTTTTTCCACTTGAGTCGTCTAGCAAACAAGTTAAGGTCCTTGATTGCTGTAAACTCACTGAAATCAGTGGTGGGGACAAAAGACAAGCCTTTGTTCAAAACCAATAACTCAGTGTTGTTGAGTGGTCTAGAGGACAGGTTTAACACCTGAGGAGCTCCGCCCATTATATGGGATTTGGTAGACCCTTGCTCCTCAGATGATACTGGTTGTCTAAAAAACCTCCCCGACCCTGATTGAAGTTGGCTCCTCTGTAATTTCATCTCCCTCTCCCCCTCTGTTTCTTGTATTGTTGTTGAGGTTTGAACCTAGTATCCGTATCAGAAAGTTCTGCGTCTGTGGAGGAGAACTCAGTCTCACTCTGTCTAGCAGCTCGATTAGTAGAGGGAATATATACCCTGTTATCTTTGAAGTCTTGAAGATCCCTAATGTAAAATTTATGTTTTCTCTCTTTTAATCTATATTGGAATTTCTCAATTACACCTTGTAACACAAGTTCTTTATTTGCAAACTCGCCTTCACTGGAGAATTTGCGTGTTACATCGATGTGTTCCTTCAGGGAATCTTCAAGGGTGGACAGGTTTTTCCTCTCTTCCTCCAACAGAAGTTTCATAAGCCTAAGGGAGCTCTCAGTCGCTTCCTTCTCCCATCTGCCTATGAATTCGGGATTTTTTAAACGATACCCCGGCTGCAGTGTTATCCTTAGGTGTCTAGGAACTATTTTATCTTTAAGATAGCTTTCTAGTGATTGGACCTCCCACCAGGATATTATCCGCTCCTTATATACCCTGGTGAGGTCCTTGAAAGCACCGCTCAAAGTTGGAGTGTACCTCTTTAATACAAGATTTTTTTCAGAGAAAACATCTTTAGCCTCAGAGGCCCATTGCCTAGTGTCAATGTCTGTCGATAAAAAACCTGCCATAGACAGCCTTTATTCAGGGAAAATAGCAATATACAACAGAGATCCAAATATACGATAGTTAAAGTAGCTGGACCAATCACTGAGCCAAAAGGAAAATCAGACCTAAAACGTAACTTTTACTAATCCATAAATAAAAAGAACAATAGTTCATAAAAGAGTTAAAACCACGGTTCACAATCGTCTCAAAAATTGGACGATCAACCGGACCAAAGTAAAGAGATACTGAGATCCTAAGCAGCACAAAAAGCCTCAGCTGGTTTTGCACATCAGTGTACAGATCTACCAGCACAGTATAACCTGTCGAAAATGGAAATGCTCAGTTTACAAACCTTAGAAAAGGACTCCAGTATCACCATCAAGCCCTCCGATAAGGGTGGTAACGTGGTGATACTGGACTCCAATGACTACAAAAACATCTGTCTGGAGATTCTCAATGATGAGGCATGCTATGCCAGACTTGATTCAAATCCAATCTTGAGATTTAAAAACGAACTAAGGAATATGCTAGACGAAGCTCTTGTCTTGAATATCATAAATAAAAACGAGTTTGACTACCTACTACCTCTCTTCCCAGTAATGGCAACGTTTTACATCTTGCCAAAAATACACAAGGGGTGTAACCCCTTGAGAGGCCGCCCCATAGTGTCTGGTATTGGTAGTATAACTGAAAAATTGAGCATTTATGTTGACAGGATACTGAGACCATTTGTGGTCTCCCTTAACTCATATTTGAGGGACACCACAGATTTCCTACGAAGAATTGATGATATCTTTCTCGAGGAAGGCATGCTTCTGTGCAGTATTGATGTGGAGGCTCTGTATTCTTCCATCCCTCATGAGGCT
The DNA here is from genome assembly GCF_048569485.1 of Anomaloglossus baeobatrachus. NCBI lineage: Eukaryota > Metazoa > Chordata > Amphibia > Anura > Aromobatidae > Anomaloglossus > Anomaloglossus baeobatrachus. The sequence continues at coordinate 481,929,406 of NC_134357.1, read as the reverse complement.
GGAATGGAGGCAGTAAGGTACTTTTTAAGCACTAGAGGAAATCAATACATGCAGCATAATGACTTTGTCATTAAGGCCCTCACTTTCTGTCTAACCAAGAACATCTTCACCTTTGATGGGAGGCTCTTCCATCAGCTCAGGGGGACTGCGATGGGGACGTGCTGCGCCCCATCGTATGCCAACCTCCTCCTGGGCTGGTGGGAGGAAAAGGTGGTGTTTGGTGGCCTGATAGATACGGAGGACGTCGTCTTGTGGACTAGATACATAGACGACGTCTTCCTTATCTGGAAGGGCTCTGAGGTGGACTTTCACACCTTTATGGCCAGACTGAACGATAATAACATTGGCCTACACTTCACCAGTGAAGTAGGTGGAGACAGGCTGGCGTTTCTCGATGTTCTGGTCGAAAGGGGACCAGAGGGTCGGTTGAGAACAACAACATATAGAAAAGCCACCTCGTCTAATTCCCTGCTAAAATGGGAGAGTGCTCACCCGGGCTCCCTTAAGAGGGGGATTCCTAAGGGACAGTTCACAAGAATGCGGAGAAACTGTTCAGACGATATGGCTTTTGAAACACAGTCTGTGGATCTGATGGGACGCCTAAGAGAGAGGGGCTATCCTGAACAGGTCATTGGGAAGGCCTACAGGTCCACGCGCAGCCTGGATCGCAGTGGCTTATTACATCCCAATAGTCAAAATGTTACCACTACAGAGACCCTTAGGTTCATTACTACATTTAACAATGGTGCAGTGGACCTAAGAAAAATACTGTCTAAACACTGGCCCATATTACATATGGACCCTGCGATTGACAAACATCTCACGGATCATCCATCCGTCACTTACAGAAAAGCAAGATCTTTAAGTGATAGACTGGTCCATAGTCACTTTCAAGAGAATAGACCAGCCAAAAAAAGTGATGTAAGAGGTTGTTTCAAGTGCTACAACTGTATAAATTGCAAATATATAGAAGAAGGAAAGGAATTCAAGAACTCTACAGGCAGTAAGATATATTCTCTGAGATCTTTTATAACTTGCAAATCGAAGGGGGTGGTGTACAAGGTAAGCTGTGGGTGTGGAAAGCTGTATGTCGGCAAGACCATCAGGGAGTTGAGGCGCAGAGTGGGGGAACACAAAAATTACATCATAAATAAAAATGACACACCAGTAGCAAGACATTTCAACACTTCCCACAATGGTGACCTGGGAAGCTTCAAGGTAATGGGCATCGATTTGATCCATCCTCCCTTACGCGGTGGTAATTGGGATAACACCATCCTCCAGAAGGAATACTTCTGGATTTACACTCTGGACACTATGGCACCGATGGGATTAAATGAATCCCTTTCTTTCTCCCCTTTCCTAGGAGCACCTTAGAACTAGGGCCCTGCTAGGAGGGAAAGCCGACGCCCGAGTGGGGGCACCATTGGCGTGGGGTATGATAGGGTGCCGACCCCCACATGTTAGGTAGTGTGCAATAACATCTAGGGTCAGTGAATAGTATGCACTTTAGCTCTTGGCACTTTGCCACCTTATGGTAACCATGTTTTGATGATCGTGTACATCCCCCTTAAAATAAGAATTACTGCTCCTTTAGCCCCCCTTTGGCTCTATCTAGCTCCACTTGGCTGCCTAGGGGTAGCTGTTACCCTCTCTCTGGGAGCCCCATTGGGAAACTGAATTCCTATTGACTGATGTTTCAAATTACCTGTGTTTTGATAAGGGTTGTGGAATGGGCCGGTGCCTATTCTACAATAAATCTTATCCTCCTACTGTATTTTCTGTCTTTCTGTTTTTTCTGTTTTCTCTGTATACATCAATTTGGCTGCACCAGCCTAATGTGGCTTTATCAATCTTTTCATATAACTAACCTGGCCTGTGACAGTGTATATATACTGGCATTTGTATATGGACTTGGGCCTAATGCCGTATATTTGTAAATGCAGCCGTGATAGTAAAACACTGAGGTTGCTAGGCAGCATAAACATAATTATTCATGGTGGAGCTGTTTGCGTTCCACTCACCCGGATGTGATGACATCGGTTGAGGACGGTGACGTCTCCTCAGCGACGCTGCCTGAGGTGACGCGGAACTTCCGGTCCGGAGGTATTCTGGGAGTGCGCGTCACCATTCCAACTAATCCGCGCATGCGCCGTGCTATATCTGGAGCGTCACTCCAGACGTTAAGCGCGGCAAGCTTGAATCAGGTTTTACACGCGCCTGGATGCGGTGAGTTAATGTAACCATGGGGCATAACGAATGCGGCCTGATAGGCAGTTCCCTGGGCGTTTTTTCTGACATGTGCTTACTGATATTATAGTGAATCGGGCATCTGTGGAGGGTCATGAAAAAAACGATAACTAGTGACGTCCACTGCTGATATCCCACCTGGACTCCCCTGATGATCCATATTGAAACGTTGGGAGTGGGAACCGTTGAAATTGCCTGACTGTGGTCATCCGACTATATGGGATCTGATGTGCTGAGAAACAGCTCCCCGTATTTGAGTTGGTAACCGACAATTAATGCCTGCCATAAAATCTGGAACTTGGTAAGACCAAATCCAGTAGTAATCAGATTTTCCTACAAACATATACACTGTGTACAGAATTATTAGGCAAATAAGTATTTTGATCGCATGATACGTTTTATACATTTTGTCCTACTCAAGCTGTATAGGCTTGAGAGCCAACTATGAATTAAGTAAATCAGGTGATGTGCATCTCTGTAATGAGGAGGCGTGTGGTGTAATAACATCAACACCCTATATAAGGTGTGCTTAATTATTAGGCAACTTTTTCTTTGGCAAAATGGGTCAGAAGAGAAATTTGACGGGCTCTGAAAAGTCCAAAATTGTGAGCTGTCTTGCAGAGGGATGCTGGAGTCTTGAAATTGCCAAACTTTTGAAGCCTGACCATCGAACAATCAAGCGTTTCATGGCAAATAGCCAACAGGGTCGCAAGAAGCGTGTTGGACAAAAAAGGCGCAAAATAACTGCCCATGAATTGAGGAAAGTCAAGCGTGAAGCTGCCAAGATGCAATTGGCCACCAGTTTGGCCATATTTCAGAGCTGCAATGTTACTGGAGTATCAAAAAGCACAAGGTGTGCCATACTCAGGGACATGGCCAAGGTAAGGAAAGCTGAAAAACGACCACCTTTGAACAAGAAACATAAGATAAAACGTCAAGACTGGGTCAAGAAATATCTTAAGACTTTTCAAAGGTTTTATGGATTGATGAAATGAGAGTGACTCTTGATGGGCCAGAGGCAGAGAGCTCCACTACGACTCAGATGCCAGCAAGGTGGAGGTGGGGTACTGGTATAGGCTGGTATCATCAAAGATGAACTTGTGGGACCTTTTCGGGTTGAGGATGGAGTAAAGCGCAACTCCCAGACATACTGCCAGCTTCTGAAGACAACTTCTTCAAGCAGTGGTACAGGAAGAAGTCAGTATCGTTCAAGAAAAACATGATTTTCATGCAGGACATTGCTCCATCACATGCATCCAACTATTCCACAGCCTGGCTGGCCAGTAAAGGTATAAAAGATGAAAAAATAATGACATGCCCCCCCTTGTTCACCTGATCTTAACCCCGTAGAGAACCTGTGGTCCCTCATAAAATGTGAGATCTACAGGGAGGGAAAATAGTTCACCTCTTGGAACAGTGGGAAGCTGTGGTGGTGGCTGCTGCACGCAATGTTGATCGTAAACAGATCAAGCAACTGACAGAATCTATGGATGGTGGCTGTTGAGTGTCATCATAAAAAAAGGTGGCTATATTGGTCACTCATTTTTTGGGGTTTTGTTTTTGCATGTCACTTGTTTAAACAAGTGAGATTGAAATATATTTGGTTTTTATTAAGTTGTCTAATAATTCTGCATAGTAATAGTTACTTGCACAAACAGAAAACCTCCTAAGAGCCAATAATCTAAAAAATCCCCACTCCAACTTCCAAAAATATTAAGCTTTGATATTTATGAGTCTTTTGGGTTGATTGAGAACATAGTTTTTGATCAATAATAAAAAAAAATCTTCTAAAATACAACTTGCCTAATAATTCTCCACACAGTGTAGACTGTAGGCAAGGAAACTTTTCTGTAATTACAAAAGTCTATGAGGAATCAATGCACTATGGCAGGGACCATATACATTCATACCCAGTATATAAAACATGGGAATGCATAAAAGATTGGTGTGAACAATCACATAATTCAAGGAAGAATAAGATACACCAGCATGTAATAAAGTCACATCCAAAGAAGTATTAGAAAAGTATAAACATAATTACACGGGTTTGCAAGGGTAAAATTGTTTGAAAAGAGGTGAGTTTTATGTATATTTTCTATTGCTAAAAATCTTGAAAAAATTCATTCACAAACACTGACTCCATAGGCTTTTTCTTGCACCCCTGACCCCTTTGTGTGACCTGTGGTGGATGATTTTGGGGTCTTGTCCAACACCTGATTCAGAAGCTTCAGAACATGAGGCGCAGGATACTGATGAAGACTTTCCCGCTAGTCCCAATGAGCCCCAGCTTTTTACACAGCTCAAATTAAATGACTTAGTCAGGTACTTGGACCTTCCTAAACAATCTGCGGAACTTTTAGACTCTAAACTAAAGGAAAAAACCTGATGGCTCCTGGTACCTGTTTTTCATGGTGCATAGGTAGAGAATAGGAATTTCTTCTATCCTTTTCTCAAGACAGTGCTCTGGTGTATTGCAGTGATGTTCTTGGGCTGATAGGAAAATTTAACAATGAGCACAAACGCAGCAAAAAACTCTGCAAACACAAAAGGGCTTAATTCCACTTGCAATTAACATAGCCGAGTGCAATCCGATAAAACTCGCACCAGTGAAAAACTATGGGGCAATGTCCATCTGTGACTGATTTCTCATGCCATATCGGCCTGAGAAATTAATCGCAGCACGCTGCGTTTGGCAGCGAGTCTCAGATTGCACACCCCCATACACGTCTATGGGAGCGTGTAAAACGTCTCACTGCACTTGCATGTCATCCGAGTGCAGTACAATATACACAGAGACAGGCTGTGGAGGAGATTGGAGAAAGTGCTCCCTCCTTCTTTTCCGCAGCTGTAATCTGATCACAAGATTGGATCACTGTCACATGACCCTCGGCTCACACTTGCAGAGGAGGGTCATTAGCATATCGCTTCCAATGCTCTCTCATCGGGAACTATACATAAGTGGAATAGAGGCCAAATACTCAGCAAAAAATGCAACTACTTTACCGACAAGAGATCAGGTTTTCCTGGCAAGAAAAGCACCAAAAAGCAGCAAAAACGCTGCAAAATACTCAGAAAAAAAGCATCAAAAAATGCAGCTTTTTTACCGCCAGGAGATCAGGTTTTGCTGCCAAAAAAAACAACAAAAACGCCCGGTGTGAACATAGACTTCATCAGATTCTTATGAAAACAGATTTCTGCTGAGAATCTCCTCTGGAGTTATATTTCTGATTTTTTTTTCAATGTAAGAATAATAGTAATAAACAATTATTTTTTGTATTCAGGCTTGATACTCACACGGTTTAGTGTCTTAATTAAAGGGGTTTTTCCATCTAATGTATTGTTTATCATAACCTAGATCTGTTCATAATAATACAATGAATGACGCTAACTGAGGATCCCCCATAAGTTTCATTTCAGCACATTGCAGATCCGTTCTAGTCCTGCCTTTTCTGGTTGTGTCTTTGGCTTCAGCCAATTATGGCAGTAGTGATGACCGTCCTCGATCAGTGATTTCCTCGGCGGCATTTATGGCCATTTTGAGGATGAGATCAAAACAATAGAACAAGAATTGCGGGGGTCCTCGGGGGAGAGAATTGGTCCAGTGACTGATCATGCTATAATTACATGAATTAACATACAGTATATCACAAAACATTTTTGAATATTTTTTTAAATCTTTTCAGGTGACAACACAACATATAAACATATGACACGTTGATACAATCTAATGTAGTCCATTTGCAGCGTGTATACTAGTGTAAATTTGATGCCCTCTAAATAACTCAACATAGCCATTAATGTGTAAACCGCTGGCAACAAAAGTGAGTACACCCCCTAAGTGAAAATGTCCATATTGTGTCCAAAGCATGAATATTTTTTGTGGTCATCATTATTTTCCAGCACTGCCTTACCTCTCTTGGGCATGGAGTTCACTGAACCTTGACAGGACTTGATGTATCCTCTTCCATCCACCATGATGACAACACGGAGCTGGTGGATGTTAGAGACCTTTGTTTCTCCACCTTCTGTTTGAGGCCCCACAGATGGTCAATAGAGTTTAGGTCTCGAAGTGCTTGGCCAGTCCAGCATTTTACCCTCTTTAGTAAGACAGTAGTCGTCTTGAAGGTGTTTGGGGTCATTATCATGTTGGAATATGAAGAGAGGGGATCGTGCTCTGCTTCAGTATGTCACAGTATATGTTGGCATTCATAGTTCCCTCAATGAACTGTAGCTCCCCACAGCTGGGAGCCCTCATTGAGCCACAAACTATGACAGTCCACCACCATGCCTAACTGTACGCAGGACACACTTGTCTTTGCACACCTCACCTGGTTGCCACCACACACACTTGACACCATCTGAACCAAATAATTTTATCATGGTCTTATCAGAGCACTGTATACGGTTCCAGTAATCCATGTCTTTAGTCTGCTCGTGTTCAGCAAACTGGTTGAGGGGTTTCTTGTCCATCGTCTTTAGAAGTGGCTTCCTTCTGGGATGACAGCCATGAACACAAATATGTGATATAGTGTGCAGATAGTGTGCAGTGTATTGTCTGAGCACTGACAGGCGGACCCCCACCCCTGTAACCTCTGCACCAATGCTGGCAGCACTCATACGTCTATTTTCAAAAGATAACCTCTGGATATGACGCTGAGCACGTGCACTCAACTTCTATGGTCAACCACGTCGAGGCCTGTTCTGAGTGGATCCTGTCTTGTTAAACCGCTGTATGGTCTTGGCCACCATGCTGCAGGTCAGTACCAGGGTGTTGGCAATCTTCTTATAGCCTAGGCCATCCTTATGTAGAGCAACAATTTTTTTTTTCAGATCCTCAAAGAATTCTTTGCGACGAGAAGCCATGTTGAACGTCCAGTGACCAGTATGAGAGAGTGTGTGAGTGATAACACCAAATGTAACACACCTGCTCCATACTCACACCTGAGACCTTGTAACGCTAATGAGTCACATGACACCAAGAAGGGGGAATGGCTAATTTGGCCATTCTTACTTAGGGGTGTACTCACTTTTTTGCAAGCAGTTTATACATTATTGCTGTGTGTGAAGTTATTTAGAGGGAACCAAATTTATACTGTTATACAAGCGGTACACTGACTACTTCACATTGTATCAAGTGTCATATCTACAGTGTTCCATGAAAAGATATAATCAAATATTTAGAAGAATATGAGGGGAGTACTAACTTTTGATGCCAGCAGTTTAGACATTATTGGCTGTGTGTTGAGTTATTTAGAGGGCACTTCATTTATACTGTTATATAAGCTGTACACTGTGTGAGACTGCGCTCACTGAATGTATTGGGAACATTCACTTGGCTGTTATAACTGAGGCTCACAGGAACACTTTTCCATTTAAAAGTCCATTGGTTTATTTAATGCCGCATAAACCACCTTTGCAACTTAATTACAAAAGCCTCTTCCGGCTTAAAGGAACATACACTGTATTGCAGTTTGTTTAACCAAGGTATCACACACATTGATTTGGATACAGTCTTTCCCATTAGTGCATTAGTAACTGACCCAGCCAGTACACACACACACGGCTTTCAAGGCTGTTACCTTTTGCAAAGGTTTCCATCAGCTTTTCAGGAGCTTGAGCAGGGCTCCCACAGATTCCTAGGAAGACTGCCTCTCTGAGATCACCAACCGGGAACTGTGCCTTGTTCTCAGGACGCCGGTGAGTCCAGATCCCAGGAGGACTCGAGTTCCCTAAGTGCAGAGCGACCACAGGTTCCATACACCTGGCCTCCAAGCCAGTGACACCAGGGGAAACTGCAGCCGGCTCTAATCCACATGGACTCCCTCCAGGGTGCCTCCAGGAAGTGAAGTCCTTCCAAGCACCCAGATCCCATGTGACCAAACAAAAAGTCTCTTAAATCAGACTGGACACACCCACAGGTGGAGGTATGTGATTCTCCAAACCTGTCCAGCACACTGGCGATTGTTAAAAGGAACCTGACCCTTAAATACAATACCAACTCTTGTGGAACTACAGGTCCCATAGTAACATTTTCAGTTTAATATCGCAAGGGACCTTCTCCACTGAGACACATAGCAACCATTTACAACATTGGTGGTCGCTACCTCACAGCTGACTACTTTACATTGTATCACAGTGGTCCCATGAAAAGATATAAAAAAATATTTACAAAAATGTGAAGGGTGTATGTGACGCCCTGGCGCCGCCAGTGGCAGAGGTAGAATACACCCTACATAACACCTTCCCACACAAGGGTTCTACCAGCCACAAAATCCTAGCCACCTCCCTAGGGTAAGAAGGACACACCAGTGGTCAGGACGAGTCGGATTGGGAGCGCCCACCTAGGGGTCTTGAGGATCCGGGGGCGGGAACAAGGGAGATCAGTTTTGAGTTTGAAGTTGGAGGTCAAGTGGAGAGGAGTGACAGTGACAGACTGTCAAGAGGAAAGCTGAGCCTAGTGAGGGTAGACAGGGTAGTGGCCCTGGTCTACTGGCTAGGTGGCAAGCAGTGGACCGTGTCCAAAGGCGACGGGAATACGGTCGCGGGAGATCCAGAGTGGACCGGGACAGGGTTGGAGCCCGGTACCGACAGCGGAGATCCGGTCCGGAAACTGTGCACAGGCGGGGTACCTGGACCCTAGTTAGAAGACGGTTGCAAGCACCTTCTCTAATTCACCAGGCCGGGAGAAGGTTTCAAGCCTAGTTCCAGACATTTAGCCCAGATAGAGTGAACCGGCAGCCCACCGCGGGGGATAGGGTATCCAAAATTACCCACTGAAATCCCAAGGGTCAGTGTTCGTGGGTAACGGCTCCTCAGGTACACAAAACACCGGGAGAGCGGATTTCTCCCGTTCCACACGGGTTAAATCAACACAAGAAAACAGCAGAGTGCCAGAGGAAGGGACATCAGTACACCAGGCCGGGTATAGGACCCGAGTACACCCGGACGCGGCAGCCGGCCACTGACACCTTGGTTTACCAACGGACTTGTGTGCAATTATTTCATAGTGAGTACACCAACATTCCCCGGTCCGACCCGGTGCGCCACCTCCGGCCTACATCACTCCCTGTGTTCTGGACACTGAGCCCCGGGGCATCCATCCCTACCCACGGAGGGGTTAACATCCAGCTGCTATCCCATCGCCCCGGGTGCTCCCCAACCGCAGCAGTGGTGCCACAGCTCACCACACACCGTGGGTGGCGTCACGAAGTACTTGCAGCAATCCCGTACATTTATGTCCCCTTTTTATTTGAGTGTCCGCACGACCCCCGGGTCCGGAAATCCCTCGAGCCACTGCGGATCCGGATCCGAGCAGCCCGGCTGCTACTGACGTGGGGGCGGCACATGTACTCACTTTTGTGCATAGGTTTCTTCAACTGATTCAAAGGGTCTTTAACTTGCCATTAATTAAGGCTATTAATTATATGTTCCGCTTTCCTTTCATGCTTCGCCTTGGCCAAAAAGATATAAAAAGCCGAGATTTAATGGTGATATGTCGGAGAGCTTAACGTGGGAGTTAGTTTATAATTCCTGTCTAACAGAACAAGCAATGTGTGAGCAATGAGAAGGAGTTTTGGCACGTGGTGGGCAAAATGGCCCCAAGCCACGCTAACACTCATGTCTGCCATGTCGTTCTTGGGAAGAGTTTAACATTGTTTTACTGTCTGAGTTGTATGAAACCAAAGAACCGTTTTATTTCTTTATGAATTAAACAAATCATTGCGCTCATCAATCATCCTGGCATTGCTATCCTGGAGTTGCAGTTAAATTTTGCCGTAAAATCTCTCAGGGTTAGAATGAGCCGGGGACGGCTAAGAGTGATGATGATTGCGGGCAGGAGGGTTGGGCGAGCTTACATAATTCACAGTGATGTCACCTTGCAGGGTAGTGGGTGTTTAAAAAAAAATCCTAATCAGGTAAGAATTCTAAGAATAAAGGGAACACAGAGGCATAAACTACACCGCTCACATGTTATCCTTGGCTGCGATCAAACCCGGAACCTGTAGAACATTTCTTCCCTAGATCTCGGTTTTTAAATCTGTAATTTTTTAGCTGAAGGTAAATTCTCAAGGGTAGCTGTTCAGAAATATAAAACAGGACACCATCTTCAAGCAAGTTATCACTGCCAAATCAGGTTCTGCTTCTCTCATCCCTCACACCAAGCTAAAACTGCTCTTGGTGTACATAATAGGGGAACGTGTCCAGGAACAATGCTCATGTTCTGTTTCTTTTCGCTCACTTCTTTAATGGGTAGTTTCTCTTCTTCAGCATTCTATCAGCATTGTGGGTGCAGGGACCTCCTGTCACATAGTGTTCAGCTTTGAACTCGCCAGATGTCATAGGTGCTTTCTGACCCTGTTCTCGCTACAGAGTCTGACATGCCACCTGGTGCTTTAGAGTTGCTTAGTTAGAGTCGGGCATCGACCTGTTGTGTGCTTACTAATGATCAGGCTTGCAAGAATTAATTTTTGCTGGCTTGTGAATTTCTGCTAGTGTCATAGGTTTCAGGAGACCTATCAGAGCCACCTCTGCCCTTTAAAAGATGGTGGAATCTTCTCGTGCATGTCGATAGTAGCTTTTGCATGGTTATCCAGCTTCTGATGAATTGCTGTTAGCATTTCTGGTGTGGGATGGAAATACTCTTGTTGTTTATTTCCTTCCTGTTCTTTATTTCCTCCTGAGAACGTTTTGTCTATACCTCTGTGAGTGATTGTTCTGAGTTTGAGTTTGGGTTTCCTCCAGTCTGTCTTTCTCTGTGTGATTTACCACTCCAGTCTCAGCTCTCTCATGGTTTGGGGTTGAGGGGGTTTTAGACCTAGGACTTATCAGAAGTCAAGGGTACACTGGCAGTTCAGACATCTTTACCTTCAAAAGTACCTCTGGGATATGGGTCAGTTAGGGACCCCTACCTTGAGGGCCAGTTTAGGAGCCCCTATTTCCAGTTACTAAGATAACTTCTTGACAACTCCTTTCTGACACTTTCTACCATGCTTTGCATCGGATTTTATCCAGTGGCTTGTCTGCCTCTCTCTTATGTCTGCATGAAGTTTGACAGACATGAAAGAAGCAAAGGAGCCGATAAAAAAAGATCCACAACCACTTCCTGTACAAAGCCAAAGACCCACCTCCATTTCCTGTAGAGAGACAAAGACTCACGTCAACTTCCTCTAGAGGGTAGTGATGGGCAGTCCGGCTCTTTTCGGCGATTCGGCTCACATGGCTCCGCTCACTAAAAAGAGCCGTATCTTTCGGATCCTAAATGGATCCCTATTAAATATGTGTTCACCCTAGGTGAACACATATTTAAGCTTAAGTTGATGAGGCTGAAACCCCACAAACCCACTGTCAATACTTCGTTCACTTGCAAATGGCCAATTAAATTGTTGAGTGGGTGAGGTTTTGCACAGGTGGACGGGGCTTCATCTGCCGAACGCCCAAATTTTACACCCAGTGAGAGCCATTAAGAGAATTTAGTGTCTCTAACTGGGGTGCCAGCTCCTGTCGTTCACAGCAAATTGCAGGGGATTGGTTGTGACCAAACTGGCACAAGAGTTTGGGTGCTCTTCGTATGCTAACCACTTGATCGAGCATAGGGGTGCTGGGGTATACTCGGTACTTGGTCCAGTGGAAGCACCTTGCAGTCTCTGAATGGCTCTCACTGGGGGTAAAAGCAATATTTTTAGAAAATTAGATATTTAGCATATAGAAACGGTACCCAGTATGCGAGGTTTGCCGTGACGTGGCAACTGGGCAAATATACAAATGGCCATTTCTATATGCTAAATATCTCATTTTTCTTAGATTTCTCTTAGCAGTAATGCAGGTCTATGTTCACACATTCATAGTTTTCATACTTTAGCATTTCAGAGTGCAAACTGTCTTTTTTTGTATTTTATGTCATGTCCAGTTATGCACCTGTTCACTTTACAGTTTGGTGAGTGCCGTCAGTCTTTTTGTCTATATTCAAGAGGGTCATACCTTCTGACCGTGCACCCCTCCCCCACTTACCACAGGTGATTTTATCCTATATAGCAGGTTCCTACTTGTCCATACAAAGGAGGTTTTTAATCCAGAGAGAGGCTTCAGCATAGTGTAGGTACCCAGTTACGAGATATGCCGTGACGCGGCAACTGGGCAGATATACAAACGGCCATTTCTATATGCTAAATATCTCATTTTTCTTAGATTTTTCTTAGCAGTAATGCAGGTACATGTTCACACATTCATGGTTTTTCATACTTTAGCATTTCAGAGTACAAACTGTCTTTTTTTTTTTTTTTTGTATCTCCCTGTGTGTATTGAAAGGAACCTGTCACTCCAGGGCAGCAGCCGTGGTATAGATGCTTCAAACCGACCTTTCTGACTAGTCTTGGTTTTTGGTTACAGATTGACTACAGTTTAAAAATTTTATTTCAAATATCTTCGAATCTGAACATGTCCTAAAATCTTCAATTTTACTTCCCTTAAATTCTATTACACTTTCTATTGATTTGTCAGAAAGTTTAAAGTGCATATACAAAATCGGCGCAGCTCATGGTAGTAAACCATTTGGGTACGTACATGGATTAATTGCCCCTGTAAGTAAAACAAATTTTGAAAAGAAAAGAAAAAAAGGAAAAGAAGAAATAAAAAAAAATAAATACAAACAAACAAATAGTAATAAGAAAAGATTTATTTCGCCTCTCGGTGAATCCATTTTAGCAATATTGTTAATTAAAATGTGAAATTCATACAAATAATGATCCTGTATAAACCTGAATTGTGAATCAAATAATGGAAAGGAGATTTTAAGGGGTTAAAATGCAACTTCTGAAAGTTTCCCTGTATAGCGAGGGCTCGGTAAAGTTATGACTTATGAGGAGTTAGATGCGAAAGCTGAGTAATATTGTTCCGTCTACTGTTTGGCATTATATCCGCAGTGCGATTTCCCATCTGCATGAAAATGGATCCTCCATAAAATAGGAAAATGTTACAAGAAATTAAACTTCATAGATAGCAATAAAATAAAAATATATGTTCAGGATTTACTTGAAATGAAGGAAAATATAGAAGTTAACTATTATATACATGGATAGATTTTGCAGAAGAAATAGAAATTGAAATAAATCAGCACCGATGAGATTTTACTGAGACTTTTATTTATTTTATTATTTTATATAACACTTTATTATTTATTATTATTATTATGTTATATGTACCCCTTTTCTCATGTAAAGCATCATAACAATAAAAAAAATAATAATTATTTTTATTATTTTGACCACCATTTTTATCCTCTAACCAAACATATCAACCTCACTTCCCCAAAAATACAATAAAATGCTAAATAAATAATATGAATGATAAAAATATGGTAAAATGTCTCGGCTAGCTTTGAAAAGAACTTATGATACTGTGTCGGGAGTTGCTTATGCTGTACATGTCTATGTGGATGTGGTTGCAATAAAGGTTGTTGCCTGAGAAATGTTATTAAGGTTTTATAAGGTCATGAAATTAATTAATGAGAAATTGGAGCCCATGACGAAATGTGCTTAAAGGGAACCTGTCACCACTTTTTCGGCCTATAAGCTGCGGCCACCACCACCGGGCTCTTATATACAGCATTCTAACATGCTCTATATAAGAGCCCAGGCCGGGGGTATAACATAAAAAAACACTTTATAATTCTCACTCAACATTTGCGCTGTGGGCCTAAAGGGCGTCTCCGTTGTCCGGTGCCGCCTCTTTTGGCCTTCATTATTCGCCTTCTTCTCTAGCCGTGGTGCATGATCTGAGCAGGGCAGATCAAAGTATTGTAGTGCGCCTGCACAGGACCGGCGAGTGTGTATGACGTAGACGCATCATGCACCGCGGAATCAGAAAGAGGACGAAGATGGCCGAAAGAGAAGGCATCGGCACCGGACAACGGAGACGCCCATAAGGCCCACCACGCGACTATTAGGTAAGTGTTATAAAGTGTTTTTTATGTTATACCCCCAGCCTGGGCTCTTATATACAGCATGTTAAAATGGCATCTTATATGCCAAAAAAGTGGTGGCAGGTTCCCTTTAAAGGTTTGGGTAGAGTCATCATCTACAAACCAATGCATTGAGTTTTTTGGGCAATGACTTAAAGGAGTATTGGCATTGTTAAAAGTTATCACCCTACACTAATAATAGATGACTTGTGCATTTTGGGAGTTCTATCCTCTGGAACCCGCCACTAATCATGAGAACTGGGTTGTGAAATCCCTTTTACAACATAGTATTGGTTGAGCAGTCAAATCGCTGCTCCATTTATTGTATAAGGGCCTGCCCCCTAAAAATATTTCCAGACAATGAATGGAGGGAGCCATAGTGTGCTAGTTTCATCCTGAAAGAGAATTTAAGGGTGCCATTCTCTGGATCAAATTTCCAAAAGTCAGACACCCAAAAAATCTGCAAGTGATGGTACCCGTTGTCAATTATAGGTGATCATTTTTAGTAGATTTCTTTTAAAATCCACCACAGGGTTTCCAGACATATGGAGCTTTTTATTTATTGATACATTTTATGGCCCTCACCAAAGAAATGTAGGTCAGAGACTCCTCGGGGGGGGGGGGGGGGGGGGGGTGTGTGTCTTTAGGCTGCTTGACATAAATATGTTGCAAGTCACACCACCTTGGTAAAGTCCATAAAAACAAAGACTAAACAAAAAGACCCATAGCTCTGGAACCGTATGGCGGATTTAGAAAAACGCAAAAAATATAATATTTAGGGGACCTAGTGAAAGATTATTTTTAAGTGATTGCCCTCAAAAAGACAACTTATTAACCCCTTTATGACCAAGGTTGTACTGGTACGTCCCTGCAGCGGCTAGCCTGTTGTAGTCCCCGCACATGTCTGTTGGTCAGATCAGTACACATGTGTGGCTAACAGGCGCAGGTGGATCAAAAATCCACCCGCAACTGTTAACCCTTTAGCTCATGCTGTCAAACACTGGATGAAGCAGGGATCACGCCATTCCTTGCTGCTATCGGCGGCCCCGTGATGTGATAACGGGGTGTTAGGGCCAGATGGACGGGCAGACCCGGGAGGTGGATCCACTGCGCCGAACTCCCCGATGAGGGAAAGGAGTACTTTAGTACCGGAGCACTTTAGGTAGCAAGACAGTCCGTGCACTGGAACACAATGGAGAAGTCCCTGGGACCACGAGGGCACTGATGGTGGTCCGGGTGACGGAGCTCAGGTTCGGAAGCCGTGATGATGTCAGGCGGGGTCCGGAACCGTTGGAGCGAGATGACGGGTCACCGCAGGGAACCGAGATGGTACGGACTGTCAGGATGGCAGATGGGCAGCGTTCGGGGTTCGAGATACAGCAGGACCGGATGGCGATGCAGGATCGGCTCTAGAAGACAGAGAGGTAAGTATCTCACAGAACACAAGGAGACCTGACTCCTAGCTTGGGAAAACACGAAGAACAGGCCCCGCTCCCTTGGACATTAACCCCCTTAATACCCTGTACCTGTATGCATCATTTCCTGTCAGTGGACACTGGCCCTTTAAGAAAGGCCCGGGTGCCAGAAGCCAGGGCAGGAAGCTGAGAGGAGGACGCAGCAGAGCCGGCCAGGGACTGGGAAGCCGACGGGCGCCGGGAGCGGGGACCAGGAGGCCTGGGAAGCGCGGGCACTGGAGGCTGGGGAGCGGGGAGCGTGGCAGGTGAGCCGGGGAGCGGACCAGATGACCCGGGGAGCGGAGCAGAGGACCAGGGGAGCGTGACAGTACCCCCCCCCACACCCCCCTCCCCGCAACCGGGACAGGAAGGCACGGATCAGAGGAGTGCCCACGTTCTCCCTGGGCTCCCAGGACCTATCCTCAGGACCATACCCTTCCCAGTCCACCAGGAAGAACTGTCGACCTCGTACGGTCTTCATGGCCACGATATCCCTTACCGCATAGATGTCGTCCTCAGCAATAGGAGGAGGAGCCGGACTGGCGGCAGCGGAGAAGGGACCAAGGACAACCGGCTTGAGCAGAGACACGTGGAAGGAGTTGGGTATCCTCATCGTGGCCGGGAGCTGTAGTTTGTAGGAGACCTCATTGATCTTGCCGAGGACTTTAAATGGTCCGATGTAGCGAGGTCCCAGCTTGTAGGATGGTATCTTCAGTCGGATGTATTTGGAAGCAAGCCAGACGAGATCTCCCGGAGAGAAACACGGAGGATCCAGACGTCTCTTGTCCGCGTGTCTCTTCATCCGCAGGGATGCACGTGCAAGGGAGGCCTTAACTGAGTCTCAAATGGTTGTAAAGTCACGGAGTACTGCATCAGCAGCAGGGATGTCCGAGGAAGAGGATACAGGCAAGGGGACAGACGGCTGAAGTCCGTAGACAACATGGAAGGGAGAACTGGAGGAGGACTCACTGACGTGGTGGTTATGGGAGAATTCAGCCCAAGGAAGAAGCGTAGACCAATCGTCATGATGGGCGTTGACGTAGTGACGTAAGAAAGAGGTCAATATCTGATTGACCCGTTCCACTTGGCCATTCGACTGAGGATGGTAGGCCGAAGAAAAGTCCAAAGTCACTCCCAGATGTTTACAGAGAGCCCTCCAGAAGCGGGAGGTGAACTGAGTTCCTCTGTCGGACACTATGTGTGATGGAAAGCCATGCAAGCGGAAGATGTGATGTATATATGCGTCCGCGAGTTCCTGGGCAGAGGGCAGTCCAGCCATAGGAACGAAATGGGCCATTTTAGAGAACCGATCCACCACGACCCATATGCCTGTGTGTCCGGAGGACAATGGCAAGTCCGTAATAAAGTCCATCGCTATGTGTTGCCAGGGAACTGAGGGTATGGGCAGAGGCAGAAGACGGCCATATGGCAGGTGTTTGGGAGTCTTGTTCCTGGCACAGGAGGAGCAGGCAGAGACAAAAGAGGCGACGTCCGTGTGAAGAGATGGCCACCAGTAATGACGTGCAATCGCACTCCATGTTCTCTTCTGACCTGCATGACCGGCTGTTTTCGAGGCATGGCCCCAGTGTAACACTTTTTGCCTGTCAGTTCCAGAGACATAGGTCTTCCCAGGCGGTATCTGGGCCAGGGTGACGGGAGCCACCGGAATGATCTTACTAGGACAGATGATGGGTTGGAAAGTCTCTTCCTCCTGCTCCATGGGCATGAAAGACCTAGACAAGGCATCAGCGCGTACATTCTTGTTCGCGGGTCGGAAATGGAGCTGGAAGTCGAACCGGGCAAAGAACAAGGACCACCTGGCTTGCCGGGGGTTCAGTCGCTGAGCCGTCCGCAGGTATTCCAGGTTTTTGTGGTCCGTGTAAATAATGACGGGGTACACTGCTCCTTCCAGAAGATAGCTCCATTCCTCCAGAGCCAGTTTGACTGCCAATAGCTCTCGGTCACCGATGGTGTAGTTGCGTTCAGGCACTGAGAAGCTCTTGGAGAAGAAACCGCAAGTCACCATCTTCCCGGAGGAGGACTTCTGCATGAGTACTGCTCCGGCTCCCGAGGATGAGGCATCCACCTCCAAGGTGAACTGGCAGTTTAACTCTGGATGGTGGAGTACAGGAGAGGAGGCAAAGGCTCGCTTTAGAGAGCCAAACGCGGCGTCGGCCGCAGGTGACCAGTCCTTTGGATTAGCCCCCTTCTTGGTCAAGGCGGAAAAAGGAGCAGTCAGAGCCGAGAAGTGAGGAATAAACTGGCGGTAATAGTTGGCGAATCCCAGAAAGTGTTGGATTGCCTTCAGTCCAGAAGGAGGAGGCCAGTTGAGAACGGAAGATACCTTCTTTGGATCCATCTGCAGTCCGGTATCGGTGATGAGGTAACCCAGGAAGGGGAGAGAAGACTGTTCGAAGACGCACTTCTCGTACTTGGCGTACAGGCGATTCTCTCTCAGTCTTTGTAGAACCAGTTGCACGTTCTCTCGGTGGGTCTGGAGGTCCGGAGAGAAGACAAGGATGTCATCCAGATATACCACCACACAAATGTAGAGAAGGTCCCGGAACACATCGTTCACTAATTCTTGGAAGACTGCTGGTGCGTTACACAGGCCGAAGGGCATCACGCAGTATTCATAGTGCCCATCGCGAGTGTTGAACGCGGTCTTCCATTCATCCCCTGAGCGGATACGGACCAGGTTGTAGGCACCCCGAAGATCCAACTTGGTGAACACACGAGCTCCTCTGAGCCGATCAAACAATTCGGGGATGAGCGGCAGGGGGTACTTGTTTTTTACGGTGATTAGGTTCAATCCCCGGTAGTCTATACATGGGCGTAAGTCGCCCTCTTTCTTCTTTACGAAGAAGAAGCCTGCTCCAGCAGGAGAGGAGGATCTCCGAATGAATCCCTTAGCCAGGCTCTCTGTGATGTATGTAGACATGGCCCTTGTTTCGGCTGGAGACAGTGGATATATCCGTCCTCGAGGTGGTGTAGTTCCCGGGAGCAGGTCAATGGCACAATTGTAAGGACGATGTGGCGGAAGTACTTCGGACTCCTTCTTATCAAAGACGTCCACGAAGGATCAATAGGCTGAGGGCAGTCCCGGTAGGGACTCGGGAACCGGAGGTCGCCGGATAGGTTGTATGGTCTTCAGACAGTTCTCATGGCAAGAAGACCCCCATCGAGTGATATCGCCAGTGCCCCAGCTGACTGAAGGCTCGTGTGTCCGCAACCAAGGAAGGCCCAGCAGGATTTGATGTGACATATGTGGGAGGACGTAGAGAGCGATGTTCTCGGTGTGCAGAGCACCGATACGCAGTTCAAGCGGCTTGGTGATCCAGGAGATGGTGTCAGAGAGGGGTCTCCCATCCACAGAGGCAATCACAAGAGGTTTGTCGAATGGAGTAACAGGCACCTGGTACTTGTCCACCATGGCCTGCTGGATGAAATTGCCTGCTGCCCCAGAATCGAGGTACGCCTCAGCCGTAAACCGCGTCTCTCCCGTTGTCACTTGCACAGTCCATGTAATTGGGTCTGAGAGAGTCCCAGCACCTAGGGTGGCCTCTCCTACCAACCCTAGGCTTTGGAGTTTCCCGGCCTCTCTGGACAGGAGCGTAGCAGGTGTGTGCCCTCTCCGCAGTAGAAGCAGAGACCCTTGGCGAGCCGCTCTGCTCAGCGTTGTTCAGACTGTCGCACACGGTCAATCTGCATGGGCTCATGGACGGAGACACCAGAGGCTGTTGACTGGAGTACGGCTTGCTTCTGTGGAGGAGAGGAATGCCTTACCGGACGTCTCTCACGGGACACCTCTTTGGACCGCTCCTGAAAGCGTATGTCCACTCGAGTCGCTAGGGTAATCAGGGCGTCCAGGGTGGACGGTACGTCACGTCCAGCCAGCTCATCTTTGATTCGACCCGAGAGTCCTTCCCAGAAGGCGGCGGTTAGGGCCTCGTTATTCCACCCGAGTTCTGAAGCCAAGGTGCGGAAACGGATGGCGTATTGACCCACCGTCAGAGTTCCCTGACGTAACCGGAGAAGAGATGAAGCAGACGCGGAGGCGCGTCCGGGTTCGTCAAAGGTGCTGCGAAAGGCCTGCAGGAACTCCTGGAGGTTCTTGGTCATAGGGTCCTCCTTCTCCCACAAGGGGTTCATCCACGCCAGTGCCTCGCCCTCTAGGTGAGACATGATGAAGGCGACCTTGGCTTGGTCGGAGGCAAACAAATGTGGCAGCTGCGTGAAATGGAGGGAGCATTGGTTTATAAACCCCCTGCAGGTCTTGGGATCTCCGGCGTACCGGGGTGGTGAGGCCAAACGCAGTCTGGAAGCATCCGAGGAGGCTGCCACGGGAGCGGGGGCCGTGGATTGACTAGTGGAGACCCGGGGCGCTGAAGATGTGACCGAGGCTTGTAGCGTGTTCAAGCGGGCGTCCACGGAGGTCATAAAGTTCAGCATGCGGGTCTGGACTTCACGCTGGCGTTAGAGTTCCTCATGCAAGGCCGCTAGTGCTTTGGCGGGATCCATGGCCTGTTCTTACTGTTAGGGCCAGATGGACGGGCAGACCCGGGAGGTGGATCCACTGGGCCGAACTCCCCGATGAGGGAAAGGAGTCCGGTAGCCGGAGCACTTTAGGTAGCAAGACAGTCCGTGCACTGGAACACAATGGAGAAGTCCCTGGGACCACGAGGGCACTGATGGTGGTCCGGGTGACGGAGCTCAGGTTCGGAAGCCGTGATGATGTCAGGCGGGGTCCGGAACCGTTGGAGCGAGATGACGGGTCACCGCAGGGAACCGAGATGGTACGGACTGTCAGGATGGCAGATGGGCAGCGTTCGGGGTTCGAGATACAGCAGGACCGGATGGCGATGCAGGATCGGCTCTAGAAGACAGAGAGGTAAGTATCTCACAGAACACAAGGAGACCTGACTCCTAGCTTGGGAAAACACGAAGAACAGGCCCCGCTCCCTTGGACATTAACCCCCTTTATACCCTGTACCTGTATGCATCATTTCCTGTCAGTGGACACTGGCCCTTTAAGAAAGGGTCAGTGACCGCGCGCGCGCCCTAATGCGCATGCGCGCGGCCCGGGTGCCAGAAGCCAGGGCAGGAAGCTGAGAGGAGGACGCAGCAGAGCCGGCCAGGGACTGGGAAGCCGACGGGCGCCGGGAGCGGGGACCAGGAGGCCTGGAAAGCGCGGGCACTGGAGGCTGGGGAGCGGGGAGCGTGGCAGGTGAGCCGGGGAGCGGAGCAGAGGACCCGGGGAGCGGAGCAGAGGACCCGGGGAGCGTGACACGGGGGCACCAATGTGTTTTCATGGTAGGGGGGACCCTATATAACAAGAAAAAACAGCATAAAAACAACCTCCACTTAAAAATATTATGTATTGCAAAGTGTGCACAGTACCAACATTCCAAGCTGTACTATTGAAAAAATGAGATTTTTGGCAAAAAATTGCAATTTTTCGAGCCACCCCGCCAACGTCACGGCAAATCTCCTGGGGCAGTCCTAACACTAAAACATTTTTATTTAAAGTGTGCCATGTGGCCTCACAAATGCAAAATTAGGACTGCACAGCACGTACCTTGTGCTTTTCAGTCACCGTCTCCATGACTGATTCATGGTTGTGGGCGGGACAGGCCCGAGCACATGCTGCTTAGAGTAAATAGCCAGTGGACGGGGTTGGATGGCAAGTGTGAACAGCCACCAACCGCCAAAAATCAGGACAGATGGAAAAATAAACATGAGGTGCACTGCAAGATGAGAATCAACTGGGACCCTATATAACAAGAAAAAACAGCATAAAAACAACCTCCACTTAAAAATATTATGTATTGCAAAGTGTGCACAGTACCAACATTCCAAGCTGTACTATTGAAAAAATGAGATTTTTGGCAAAAAATTGCAATTTTTCGAGCCACCCCGCCAACGTCACGGCAAATCTCCTGGGGCAGTCCTAACACTAAAACATTTTTATTTAAAGTGTGCCATGTGGCCTCACAAATGCAAAATTAGGACTGCACAGCACGTACCTTGTGCTTTTCAGTCACCGTCTCCATGACTGATTCATGGTTGTGGGCGGGAGAGGCCCGAGCACATGCTGCTTAGAGTAAATAGCCAGTGGACGGGGTTGGATGGCAAGTGTGAACAGCCACCAACCCCGTCCACTGGCTATTTATTCTAAGCAGCATGTGCTCGGGCCTGTCCCGCCCACAACCATGAATCAGTCATGGAGACGGTGACTGAAAAGCACAAGGTACGTGCTGTGCAGTCCTAATTTTGCATTTCTGAGGCCACATGGCACACTTTAAATAAAAATGTTTTAGTGTTAGGACTGCCCCAGGAGATTTGCCGTGACGTTGGCGGGGTGGCTCGAAAAATTGCAATTTTTTGCCAAAAATCTCATTTTTTCAATAGTACAGCTTGGAATGTTGGTACTGTGCACACTTTGCAATACATAATATTTTTAAGTGGAGGTTGTTTTTATGCTGTTTTTTCTTGTTATATAGGGTCCCAGTTGATTCTCATCTTGCAGTGCACCTCATGTTTATTTTTCCATCTGTCCTGATTTTTGGCGGTTAGTGGCTGTTCACACTTGCCATCCAACCCCGTCCACTGGCTATTTACTCTAAGCAGCATGTGCTCGGGCCTGTCCCGCCCACAACCATGAATCAGTCATGGAGACGGTGACTGAAAAGCACAAGGTACGTGCTGTGCAGTCCTAATTTTGCATTTGTGAGGCCACATGGCACACTTTAAATAAAAATGTTTTAGTGTTAGGACTGCCCCAGGAGATTTGCCGTGACGTTGGCGGGGTGGCTCGAAAAATTGCAATTTTTTGCCAAAAATCTCATTTTTTCAATAGTACAGCTTGGAATGTTGGTACTGTGCACACTTTGCAATACATAATATTTTTAAGTGGAGGTTGTTTTTATGCTGTTTTTTCTTGTTATATAGGGTCCCAGTTGATTCTCATCTTGCAGTGCACCTCATGTTTATTTTTCCATCTGTCCTGATTTTTGGCGGTTGGTGGCTGTTCACACTTGCCATCCAACCCCGTCCACTGGCTATTTACTCTAAGCAGCATGTGCTCGGGCCTGTCCCGCCCACAACCATGAATCAGTCATGGAGACGGTGACTGAAAAGCACAAGGTACGTGCTGTGCAGTCCTAATTTTGCATTTGTGAGGCCACATGGCACACTTTAAATAAAAATGTTTTAGTGTTAGGACTGCCCCAGGAGATTTGCCGTGACGTTGGCGGGGTGGCTCGAAAAATTGCAATTTTTTGCCAAAAATCTCATTTTTTCAATAGTACAGCTTGGAATGTTGGTACTGTGCACACTTTGCAATACATAATATTTTTAAGTGGAGGTTGTTTTTATGCTGTTTTTTCTTGTTATATAGGGTCCCAGTTGATTCTCATCTTGCAGTGCACCTCATGTTTATTTTTCCATCTGTCCTGATTTTTGGCGGTTGGTGGCTGTTCACACTTGCCATCCAACCCCGTCCACTGGCTATTTACTCTAAGCAGCATGTGCTCGGGCCTGTCCCGCCCACAACCATGAATCAGTCATGGAGACGGTGACTGAAAAGCACAAGGTACGTGCTGTGCAGTCCTAATTTTGCATTTGTGAGGCCACATGGCACACTTTAAATAAAAATGTTTTAGTGTTAGGACTGCCCCAGGAGATTTGCCGTGACGTTGGCGGGGTGGCTCGAAAAATTGCAATTTTTTGCCAAAAATCTCATTTTTTCAATAGTACAGCTTGGAATGTTGGTACTGTGCACACTTTGCAATACATAATATTTTTAAGTGGAGGTTGTTTTTATGCTGTTTTTTCTTGTTATATAGGGTCCCAGTTGATTCTCATCTTGCAGTGCACCTCATGTTTATTTTTCCATCTGTCCTGATTTTTGGCGGTTGGTGGCTGTTCACACTTGCCATCCAACCCCGTCCACTGGCTATTTACTCTAAGCAGCATGTGCTCGGGCCTGTCCCGCCCACAACCATGAATCAGTCATGGAGACGGTGACTGAAAAGCACAAGGTACGTGCTGTGCAGTCCTAATTTTGCATTTGTGAGGCCACATGGCACACTTTAAATAAAAATGTTTTAGTGTTAGGACTGCCCCAGGAGATTTGCCGTGACGTTGGCGGGGTGGCTCGAAAAATTGCAATTTTTTGCCAAAAATCTCATTTTTTCAATAGTACAGCTTGGAATGTTGGTACTGTGCACACTTTGCAATACATAATATTTTTAAGTGGAGGTTGTTTTTATGCTGTTTTTTCTTGTTATATAGGGTCCCAGTTGATTCTCATCTTGCAGTGCACCTCATGTTTATTTTTCCATCTGTCCTGATTTTTGGCGGTTGGTGGCTGTTCACACTTGCCATCCAACCCCGTCCACTGGCTATTTACTCTAAGCAGCATGTGCTCGGGCCTGTCCCGCCCACAACCATGAATCAGTCATGGAGACGGTGACTGAAAAGCACAAGGTACGTGCTGTGCAGTCCTAATTTTGCATTTGTGAGGCCACATGGCACACTTTAAATAAAAATGTTTTAGTGTTAGGACTGCCCCAGGAGATTTGCCGTGACGTTGGCGGGGTGGCTCGAAAAATTGCAATTTTTTGCCAAAAATCTCATTTTTTCAATAGTACAGCTTGGAATGTTGGTACTGTGTTTTCATGGTAGCACGGAGTCAGCTGATGAAAAATTCTTCTCCAAAACACTTCCATGAGTCACTTCCAGTGATAGCCGACAGAGTGCTGGCACTCACAGGAGATGAGCGATGCTGCTCTGATCATCGGAAATGCACAGGCATTTGGATAGTCAGGCATAAAGTCCCATAAAGGGACTAGTAAAATCAATAAAAAATTAAAAAAAGTTTTAAAAAATAAAAAAAAATAAAAGTTCAAATCACCCCTCTTTTTTCCCATTGAAAATAAAACAGTTAAAACCCCCCCGCATATTTGGTATCACCGCGTTCAGAAATGCCCGATCTATCAAAATATAAAATCAATTAATCTGATAGGTACATGGCGTGGTGAGAAAAAAAAATTCCAAACTACAAAATTACGTTTTTAGTTGCCGCAACATTTCTTTAAAATGCAATAGTAGGGGATCAAAACATCACATCTACACAAAAATGGTATAATTAAAAACGTCAGCTCCAAGACGTAAAACTACGCCATCACTGAGCCACAGGTCCCGAAAAATGAAAACGTTAAGGCTGAGAATGCACTTTGCGTTTTTACCTGTGTTTCTGCAGCGTTTTGAGCAGCAGCGTTTTCATGCCAAAATGCATGTGTTTTGGTTTTCCATGATAGTCAATGGAAAATGATGATTTCCTGACCGCAATTTGCGTTTTGAAACGCTGCGTTTAATTTGCATATTTTGTGGCAAAAAACATGCGTTCAAAGAAGCAGCATGTCAATTGTTTTTGCCATTTTAGGTGCGTTTTGCTAACATTGAAGTCAATGAGAAATGGCAAAAACCAAGAGTCCTTCAAATTCCTGCGTTTTACCTGCTTTTTCAGTGCAGAAAACATGCGTTTTGGACATTAAAATAATGAATTGCTATGTCCCTTTACACACACACAAAATCCGACAATTAAATTTATGAAAAATATGCATTTATTGCTATATTTCCGATAAAATGTGCTATAATTTTATGAATTACTTCTATTTTAATTATTTTTCCCTTTAATTTTTTTTTTTCACTTTTTTCACTCTTCTTGACTTTATTAGGCAGTCTTGATAATCAAAACGCATCTGTCAAAACGCAGGTGGAGACGCATGTAAAAAGCGCTGAAAACGCATAAAAAACGCATGCGTTTTTAGCGCTAAATTATGGCAAAAAACAACTTTGTAAAAAAAAAGACCATTAAAACGCGCAGAATAAACTGCAGGAACACCAACGTAAAGTGCGCTCCTAGCCTAAGAGTCTCAAAAAATGGCGACAAAAGCGCTATTCTTTTTTTGGACAAACGTCAGAATTTTTTTCACCCCTTAAAAAAAAAGTAAAAGTACACATGTTTAGAATCTACAAACTCGTACCGAAATGAGACATCATACTGACATATTATTTTTACTATTTAGTGAACCTAGTGACTACAAAACCCTCAAAACAATCATGCAATACCACTTTTTTTTCACTATTTCTCCACATTTGGAATTTTGTTCTTGTTTTCTAGTACACTATAGGGTAAAACTAATGGTTTCATTCAAAAGTGCATCTCCTCCCGCAAAAAATAAGCTGTCATGTGGCTACATGAATGAAAAATAGTACATCACCCATGGTGAAGGGGTTAAAGGATTGAAGGAAAATGTTAACATGACAATTTATTAATTTTCTATACATATAGATATATCTGTGCAAACGTGTGTGTATGTATTTGTGTATATATATATATATATATATATATATATATATATATATAATACATATGTATTTGCTCCAATTGATGGTCAAGCTATGGAAAAAAAGATAATTAATAAAATAAAACCCACAGTTAAAGACAGAAACAGAATTAAAAAAAAAGTAATATACAATTAAAAGATTTTGTATCTAATCAAAAACAAACAACTAAATACGAAAATAGTATAAAAAAATATTCAATAACAACTTGGACTCTGTATTTTTATTTATCTGAAAATGTAATTAAAAAAATGGAAAAGCGAAAATAAATTAAATACATAGTTAAATAAATAAATAAATGAATAAAAAAATAAACAATTATGTTACAAAATTTGCTAATCATGCACCAAAATGGACTGTCCTAGGATCTCAAGGGATTAATTTTTCCACAACATCCCACCGGTTACAATCTTTCCATCTGCTCAATACTCAAGTGAATTTTTTTTCACGACATCCCATTGGTCACAATGTTTCCATCTGCCCAATACTCGAGTGATTTTTATTTATTTATTTTTTTACAACATCCCATTGGTCACAATCTTTCCGTCTGCCCAATACTCGAGTGATTTTTTTTTTCTTCACGACATCCCATTGGTCATAATCTTTCCATCTACCCAATAATCGAGTGATTTTTTTTTTCATGACATCCCACTGGTCACAATCTTTCCATCTGCCCAATACTCGAGTGGTTTTTTTTTCATGACATCCCACCAGTCACAATTTTCCTATCTGCCCAATATTAATCTGTAACCTCATACTGTCCATTAGTTTAAGTCAATAGAGCAGGTATGGTCGCCTCCGTCACTGTACCCAAACTCGAAAAATTTCCTTGGTGGAACCTACGAGCCAACTGTCGCCTTTAATAAATGTAGCCGTCAAATCCGACTGCCAACCAAAAATAGCTCGTAGCCATCTAGAAGCTACAAAAATAAAGACTCCTCAAGAACCGAACGTGGTCCAGGTGCGGGGGAGAAGAGGGACGGTCGAGCTCTTATTTGTACAACATAAAACTTAGTGAAAGCATTGACTATGTCTTTCACATCGAAATGTACAACTTTGTTGTTTTATGTTATACAAATCCTCCCATACCGGGCTGACGGCGAGATTGGTGTAAGCTGTAAATTACACGCTGAACAGGACTTTATTTTTACTGTAGAAATCTCGATTTTGTTTGCCGCGTCTGCTGCCAAGTGCTAAATCTGGCATGCCTTGAATATTATTCCACACTTTATGTTAGCCTTCATGGGGTTAATTTGATTTTATAGGTATGTCAAGTAGCAGTAAGATATATTTTTTAATTTTTTTTTTTTTTTTTTTACTAATATGGCCTCAGTGAGAGCACAGGGACTCCACATAGAGAATAAAAAAAAATCCAAAAATAAAAACCTTTGTCGGACGGTGCCAAAATCTACATTTTCATTTGGCTAACAAGTTGCAGCTATTCATATTCTGTTACGTGAGTCAAATTTCAGACCTGACTAGACGGCTCTGGCTCCTGTACTGTGTTGCTGGACTGGTGGGTGACTGAAATTAACTATGATGTTTCATCTGGGCTCTTTGGGAAGGGGAGGGGGGCTCCAATGTCCTGGGACGGCTGCTTTACATTGCTGACGAGAGAAATGTTCATTACCGAATTGGACAATAATTGGGACACAATAATTTCAGGATAGGCTTCAATCTTTTATGGTCATTCCATAAACAGGAGGATCCACCCAAAAATGTCCCCAAGACACCGGATACAGTGAAGGAAATAATTATTTGATCCTTTGAGGATTTTGTAAGTTTACCCACTGACAAAGACATGAACAGTCTATAATTTTAAGGCTAGGTTAATTTTAACAGTCAGAGATAGGATAACTAAAATAAAATCCAGAAAATTGCATTGTATAAATTACATAAATTTATTTGCATTTTGCAGAGAGAAATAAGTATTTGATCCCCTACCAACCATTTAGGCCGGCATCACACGCTACAATATATCGGGCGATATTTCGTCGGGGTCACGGATTCCGTGACGCACATCCGCCATCGTTTGAGATATCGTAGCGTGTGACACCTCCGAACGACTGTGAACGAGCAAAAATACTCACCTTATCGTTGCTTGTCAACACGTCGTTCATTTTCATAAAGTCATTCCTCCTTCTGCACGCCGGTTGTTCGTCGTTTCCGAGGCAGCACACATCGCTCCGTGTGACACCCCGGAAACGACGAACACAGCTTAACTGTGTCCCGTCGGCAATGAGGAAGGAAGGAGGTGGGCGGGATGTTACGTCCCGCTCATCTCCGCCCCTCCGCTTCTAATGGGCGGCCGCTGTTTGACATCGCTGTGGCGCCGAACATCCCTCCCTCTTTAGGAAGAGGATGTTCGCCGCCCACAGCGAGGTCATTCGGGAGGTAAGTACGTGTGACGGGGGTAAACGACTTTGTGCACCACAGGCAACAAATTGCCCGTGACGCACAAACGATGGGGGCGGGTGCGATCGCTCATGCGATCGCATGATATATCGTCCCGTGTGACGCCGGCCTAAGAGTTCTGGCTCCTACAGACCACTTAGATGCTTCTAATCAACTCGTTACCTGCATTAAAGACAGCTGTCTTAAATTGTCACCTATATAAAAGACTCCTTTCCACAGACTCAATCAATCAGTCAGACTCTACACTCAACAACATGGGCAAGACCAAAGAGCTTTCTAAGGATATCAGGAACAAGATCATAGACGTGCACAAGGCTGGAATAGTCTACAAAACCATAAGTAAAGCGGGCTTTACCTGCAATGACATCGCGAACGAGATGTCGTTGGGGTCACGTAATTCCTGATGCACATCCGGCCTCGTTAGCGATGTCGTTGCGTGTGAAACACACGAACGACCGTTAACGATCAAAATTACTCATCTAATCGTTGATCGTTGACCGGTCGTTCTAATCCTGATTATCGTTGCTGTTGCAGGACGCAGGTTGTTCGTCATTCCTGCGGCAGCACACACCGCTACGTGTGACACCGCAGGAACGAGGAACATCACTGTCCCTGCAGCCGCCCGCAATGAGGAAGGAAGGAGGTGGGCGGAATGTTACGGCCGCCTTTCTCTGCCCCTCCGCTTCTATTGGGCGGCCGCTTAGTGACGCCGCTGTGATGCCGAACGAAAAGCCCCCTTTGAAAGGAGGCAGTTCGCCGGTCACAGCGACATCTCTAGGCAGGTAAGTATGTATGACGGGTGTAAGCTATGTTGTGCGCCACAGGTAACGATTTGCCCGTGACGTACAACCGACGGGGGCGGGTGCTTTCACCAGCGACATCGCTAGTGATGTTGCTGTGTGTAAAGCCCGCTTAAGACGCTGGGTGAGAAGGAGACAACTGTTGGCGCAATAGTAAGAAAAAGGAAGAAATACAAAATGACTGTCAATCGACATCTATCTGGGGCACCATGCAAAATCTCTCCTCGTGGAGTATCCAGGATCATAATGAAGGTGAGTGATCAGCCTAAAACTACACGGGGGGAATATTTTAATGATCTTAAGGCAGCTGGGACCACTGTCACCAAGAAAACCATTGGTGACACATTACGCCATAATGGCTTAAAATCCTGCAGTACCCGCAAAGTCCAACTGCTCAAGAAGTCACAAGTGCAGGCTCATTTGAAGTTTGCCAATGATGATTCTGAGAGTGATTGGGAGAGGGTGCTGTGGTCAGATGAGACAAAAATTGAGCTGTTTGGCCTTAACTCAATTCGCCGTGCTAGGTGGAAGAGAAATGCTGCCTATGACTAGAGATGAGCCAGCCTCTAGAGGCTCGAGTTCGGTTCAGTTGGTCGAACGGAGGCCGCGTTCGAGTTCGGTTCGGCGAGCCGCTCGACGAACCTCTCGAACCCCATTGAAAACAATGGGAGGCAATTACAAACAGATAAAAACACATTGTAAATGTACACATACAGTTAATAAACATTGCCATAATACTTACCTGTCCCCGCGACGCGTCCTGCGCTCTGTCTCCCGTCGCTTTTCCTTCCGATAATCGCTGCGTCCTCCTTGTAACCAGCACTGATGATAGGACCTTCCGTGACGTCAAAAAAGCATGTGACCAGTAACGTGTCTATTATCTCATTGGCTACAGACTGGTTACGTGGCTAGACATCATTGCTAGGTCCTGTCAGTGCATCTGTCCAGTACGCGGTGCTCGTTTGTGCATCCCATGTACCGTTCTGCTTCCCCGTTCCGTTATTGACCGGCTTACAGCCAGCAGCCTCAGCTCACTCACGGAGTGAAAAGACTGCACGGGAAGCAGCAGCATCTTCCCCTATGCAGCGCTGCTGATGTAGCAGAGCCGCATGGGTTGAAGGACAAAGAAGACATAAGACCATGGATCGTGGAGGGCTGACAGAGAGTAATAAACATGGAGTATCTAATGTGTCTGTGTATTTATTTCTATTAAAGTATTTTTTCTCTGTGTGGTGTGTTTTTTTTAACCCTTTATTGGAGATTCTTAATGGCCGGGTCAAACTTTCCTGACATTAAGAATCTCTGGCTTAATGCTAGCTAGTAAAACAAAGCTAGTATTAACTCATTATTACCCAGCAAGCCACCCGGCATCAGGGCAGCTGGAAGAGTTGGATACAGCGCCAGATGATGGCGCTTCTATGAAAGTGCCATTTTCTGGGGCGGCTGCGGACTGCAATTCGCAGCATAGGAGCCCAGAAAGCTCAGGCCAACCTGTGCTGCGGATTGCAATCCCCAGCTGCCTAGTTGTACCTGGCTGGACACAAAAATGGGGTGAAGCTCATGTCGATTTTTTTTTAATTATTTCATGAAATTCGTGCAATAATTAAAAAACGGGCTTCCCTATATTTTTGGTTCCCAGTCGGGTACAAATAGGCAGCTGGGGCTTGGGGACAGCCCGTAGGTGCCTGCTGTACCTGGCTAGCATACACAAATATGGCGAAGCCCACGTCATTTTTTGGGTGGGCAAAAAACTCCTGCATACAGTACTGGATGGAGTATGCTGAGCCTTGTAGTTCTGCAGCTGCTGTCTACTCTCCTGCATACACTAGTGAATGGAGCATGCTGAGCCTTGTCACTCTGCAGCTGCTGTATGCTCTCCTCCATACAGACAGACAGCAGCTGCAGAACTACAAGGCTCAGCATACTCCATCCAGGATTGTATGCAGGAGTTGTTTGCCCACCAAAAAAATTGCGTGGGCTTCGCCATGTTTTTGTATGCTAGCCAGGTACAGCAGGCAGCTACGGGCTGCCCCCAACCCCCAGCTGCCTATTTGTACCCGGCTGGGAACCAAAAATATAGGGCAGCCCTTTTTTTTTTTAATTATTTCATGAATTTCATGAAATAATTTTTAAAAAAAAAAGACGTGGGCTTCGCCCAGTTTTTGTGTCCAGCCAGGTACAACTAGGCAGCAGGGGATTGGAATCCGTAGCTCAGGGTGCCCAAGCTTTCTGGGCACCCCTGCTGCGAATTGCAGTCCGCAGCTGCCCCAGAAAAGGGCGCTTTCATAGAAGCGCCATCTTCTGGCGCTGTATCCAACTCTTCCAGCTGGCCTGGTGACGGGTGGCTCCCTGGGTAATAATGGGGTTAGGGCTAGCTGTATATTATCAACTGGCCCTAAGCCCGAAATTCATGGTGTCACGCCAATATTAGACATGGCCACCATGAACTTCTAGTACAGATAAAAAAAACACAACACACAGAAAAAATATTTTTATTAGAAATAAAACACAACACAATTAGGGACTCCATCTTTATTGAAATAAAGAACCCCCCTCCGCAGTAATCCTGGGTCAAGGGTCCCGCGCTGTCCAATCCGGATCCAATATCATCTGATTGGTTTGCTGGTTCGCTAAAGCGGTTGGGAAAGGAGCTGGTTTCAGCTTGTAGGTCAACATTTGAGGAATGTCTGTTTCAACTAGGTTTTTCTCTAGCCTTCTTTGATGCATTGAGGGTAAGTGAACTGGTTCACTTTGCAAAAAAATGGCTGGAAGTTTATTGTGCGCAGACAATGTTGCCTGGGTACGGGAGTCGAAAATCCAAGACAGACCAGTCCGGTATCAGTAAGCAAGTGCATTTGAGTGCAATCCCGCTATTGGGTATGTGTCCGTTAAAGTGTTTTGAGAGATTTAATGCTCTTAGGCCTCATCAGGATTGACCTTTGTTGTGCCATAAACATGGCTCCTTCTTATCAAAATACCAGTTCCTTTCAGTATTTAGTTATTGCTTAGTGTCTTTGGGATTGGACTCTTTTTTGCGTCCCATTCGAATTTTGGCAGTACCGGAAGCTGCAAAATGTGGTCTTACCCCTGACGTTGTTTGGTGCATATGTAACGCCCTGGACTAGCCAGGTAGTCACAGATAGACCCCCGCACTACACCTGTCCCCCAAAAAGGTGTAATCAGCCAACCATTAAAACCTAGTCACCTCTCTCAGTGCTTGATGGACACACCAGGGGGCGGAGCCAGGTGGTTGGCCACGCCCATCGAGGAGTTCAGATGGCCTGAGGCAGGAAACACAGTTAGTTGTCAGCTGTAGTCAGATTAGTGACAGGAGTGAAAGAGAGTGGAAGCAGGCCTGTGCCAAGTCTGCAGCAGTCTGACAGGTGCCGGCGTTGGAGCCCGGGCACCTTTGACTAGGAGGAAAATGGTGGCCTTAGCCTGCAGGAGCCGGGAAGACGGCTCGGTGGAACCGTGGGGGACAGGGTAGTGGCCCGCCGGTACCAACCCGGGGAGCCGACTCGGAAACCGGAGCACACAGGGGGTACTCAGACCCTGAAACGAGGTCCAGAATCCACTGGACTGAGTTAATTCACTGATTGTGGTCTGGACTATAGGTCCTTTCCCACCCAAGTCCCGACTGAAGACAACAGCCCACCAAGGGGGATAGAAGGCCACCGCACAGGCAGAGAGATCCCATGGGCCAGCGTCTGCGGGCAAAAGGGCTCTCCCGACATTCACAAAGCCGGGGAGCGGACTGCCGTTGCTGAAGCGCAGGCAGCCCAAGTACACAACACGGTGCAGGAGAAAGGCAAAGACCACCGAACCGAGTGGGGGACCAGACGCAGCTGGCTGCGGGCACCGACCATCATCAACTTGGTTTACCAGAGACTTGTGTGTGTCAATAACAGTGAGTACAACAGTGCCGTCCGGCCGTGCACCGCCCTGCACCGCCCAGTTATCCCCAACGGGTCCCGGGGCCATCACCCCTACCCACGGAGGGGTTAACATCTTGCTGCACCACCATCTCCCCCGGGTGCCCAGTAATCGCAGCGGTGGTGTCCAACTTCACCACGACCCGTGGATGGCGTCACAAACTCAAGCGCGGCTCCGGCCGTGCAACTACCTAACCCCCACCAAAAGCGCCAGCACCCCCTTTCAAAGCAAAGAGACCCCGGGTCCGGAGGAGCTCGAGCCACCCACCCACGAGCCCGGATCCGAGCGGCTCGGCTGCAGCCGAGCGCTGGGCGGTACACATAGGCCGGTGGGCGTCACGGCGAGTTCAATCATACATTAGGCCCCAACGGTTGAATGAAGACTAGTTTGTTATTGTAGGAATGCAGGTTCTACAGTCATATGAAAAAGTTTGGGCACCCCTATTAATGTTAACCTTTTTTCTTTATAACAATTTGGGTTTTTGCAACAGCTATTTCAGTTTCATATATTTAATAACTGATGGACTCAGTAATATTTCTGGATTGAAATGAGGCTTATTGTACTAACAGAAAATGTGTGATCCGCATTTAAACAAAATTTGACCGGTGCAAAAGTATGGGCACCTCAACATAAAAGTGCCATTAATATTTTGTAGATCCTCCTTTTGCAAAAATAACAGCCTCTAGTCGCTTCCTGTAGCTTTTAATGAGTTCCTGGATCCTGGATGAAGGTATATTTGACCATTCCTGTTTACAAAACAATTCCCGTTCAGTTAAGTTTGATGGTCGCCGAGCATGGACAGCACGCTTCACATCATTCCACAGATTTTCAATGATATTCAGGTCTGGGGACTGAGATGGCCATTCCAGAACATTGTAATTGTTCCTCTGCATGAATGCCTGAGTAGATTTGGAGCGGTGTTTTGGATCATTGTCTTGCTGAAATATCCATCCCCTGCGTAACTTCAACTTCATCACTGATTCTTGCACATTATTGTCAAGAATCTGCTGATACTGAGTTGAATCCATGCGACCCTCAACTTTAACAAGATTTCCGGTGCCGGCATTGGCCACACAGCCCCAAAGCATGATGGAACATCCACCAAATTTTATTGTGGGTAGCATGTGCTTTTCTTGGAATGCCGTGTTTTTTGCCTCCATTCATAATGCCTTTTTGTATGACCAAACAACTCAATCTTTGTTTAATCAGTCCACAGGACCTTCGTCCAAAATGTAACTGGCTTGTCCAAATGTGCTTCTGCATACCTCAGGCGACTCTGTTTTTGGCGTGCTTACAGAAACGGCTTCTTTCGCATCACTCTTCCATACAGCTTCTCCTTGTGCAACGTGCGCTGTATTGTTGACCGATGCACATTGACACCATCTGCAGCAAGATGATGCTGCAGGTCTTTGGAGGTGGTCTGTGTGTCCTTGACTGTTCTCACCATTCTTCTTTTCTGCCTTCCTGATATTTTTTTTCTTGGCCTGCCACTTCTGGGCTTAACAAGAACTATACCTGTGTTCTTCCATTTCCTTACTATGTTCCTCACAGTGGAAACAATTTTTTGTATCCTTCCCCTGAACAACTATGTTGAATAATCTTTGTTTTCAGATCATTTGAGAGTTGTTTTGAGGAGCCCATGATGCCAATCTTCATAGGAGATTCAAATAGGAGAACAACTTGCAAGTGGCCACTTTAATTACCTTTTCTCATGATTGGATACACATTGCCTATGAAGTTCAAAGCTCAATGAGGTCACAAAACCATTTTAGTGCTTTAGTAAGTCAGTAAAAAGTAGTAAAAAGTAGTAAAAAGTAGTTAGGAGTGTTCAAATCAAGAAATTGATAAGGGTGCCCATACTTTTGCACCTGTCAAATTTTGTTTAAATGCGGATTACACATTTTCTGTTAGTACAATAAACCTCATTTCAATCTAGAAATATTACTCAGTCCATCAGTTATTAGATATATGAAACTGAAATAGCTGTTGCAAAAACCCAAATTGTTATAAAGAAAAAAGATTAACATTAATAGGGGTGCCCAAACTTTTTCATATGACTGTATATAGAAATTGGTATTAACCTCCTTGTTGTTTTATTCTTCTATTGCGGTGTCCACCCTTTATTTGATTTGGATTATGGGACATTCTTATGTTTGCTGGGGAGCAATTGGGGCAGATCTGACAAAGAAAGATAGACAGCTTGGCCTTGCCAGGGAGGTGGTAATTATAAGGTGGCTCGGTTTTAGAGGTATGGGGTGGAACAAAGTTTTACAGGACATCCATAGGTATGTTTGTTTAGCTAAGGCCTTGGATATTTTAGTACTATATGTAGGTGTTAACGATCTTGGAGTTCATACTGTTGGGGAATTGATCAAGGACATGAAGCATAATCTGTTGCGACTCTGGGAATCTGTTTAAGGTCTGACAACGGTGTGGTTTAGAATGTGTCCTGACTCTCAAGAAAACTTGGCAAAATGCTTGGTAAATTGAGAGGTTGAAAAAAGCTCAGATAAACGGTAATAAGGCGATATCTAAGTTTATGAGTCACAATGGGGAAATTGCAATATCTCATTTTGACTTGGAACATGGAGATGAAAAATTTTGGTTGGCAGATGGGAACACCAGTGTACCATAGACATCGACTTCTGGGCCCTTGGTTTACAGGAGGGCATTGAGAGAGCAGTTTTGCTTTGCTTTGGGGGGGTGGTCTAGAGAAGTTGAAGTTTTTCAAGATGTTCTCATTGTGGCCCCTGGAGAGGGGGTCCATGAAGGTATTTCTAAATTGGTCCGGGGGATGCATCCAAATATGAATTCCCCAATTGTAAAGCAATGTTCAGTGGTCTGGTGATTTTTGGGGATCCCAGAGAAAGAATGTTGGGCCCCATGTCAGTTGATGAATGGATAAGGTACCCTTTGGGTTATGGTGTTCCCAAGCCTGTGTGGGTTATGGCAGGGAGTAATTCTGGTTTATTGTCAGGATTATTGTTTGGTTTAGGAATGACCAGAGTTTGTTCTTATAGCTTCAAGTAACTTACCAAGTTTTTTCAGTATTAAGGCTATGTGCGCACTGGGAAATGGAATTTTCTTGAGAAAATTCCGCATGTCCTCAAAGATTACCACACCCGCGGTAAAAAACCGCGGGAAACCGCATCCGAAAACCGCATGCGGTTTGCCGCGGTTTTCTGCGGTTTTACCACGGTATTATTCGCGGTATTGCCGCGGTTTTGCCGCGTGCGGGTTGGGATGTGCTTTATTGCATTCAATGCAATAAAGCACATTAAAAAAAAAAAAAGAAAAAAAAAAAGTCATTTAATTCTGAGATAGTAGATAGACAGAAGAATAGATAGAGGGATAGATAGACAGACAGATAGAGAGATAGATTGATAGAGGACAGATCGCTGCATTTCCCACGGTCGGCAGTGAGTTCACATTACCGGTCGTGGGAAATGACCGGTAATTACCTCTGCTGTCTGCTGCTTTCATTCAGCAGTGTCTGTGTTAGTCGCGGCTGGATGGAAGCAGCGCAGGACGTCGGACCTGTGGATTACGCCGGAGCTTTGTTTGGGGGGGTTAATAAAATGGTGAACGAGGCTTGTTTGTTTTATTTAAAATAAAGGATTTTTCGGCGTCTGTGTTTTATTCACTTTACTTACGGGTTGATCATGTCAGCTGTCACATAGACGCTGCCATGATCAAGCCTGGAGTTAATGGCGGTGATCCACCACCATTAACCCCTTGTATTACCTTGCCACCACTGCTACACGGTGGCAAGAAGAGCCGAGGACACTCCGGTAGTGCCGCATAATGCATGCAACAGTCCCGGGGCAGCTGCGGCTGATATTCTCGTCTGCGGGAGGTGGGAGTGAGGCGGGGGACATTATCCCTGCCCCTGTCCCTCCCCAGCCTGAGAATACCGGGCCGCCGCTGTGTGCTTACCTCGGCTGGACGGTAAATATGCAGCGGAGCCCACATTCTTTGTTTTCTATATTTCCGTTTGCTTTCTATGTGTATTCTATGTGTCTGTGTCTATGTGTTCTATGTCTGTGATGTGTTCTATGTCTGTGATGTGTGTGTGTGTTTACTCTGCACGGCTTCCTCTTCCTGTAATGACATCACTTCCCTGCAAAACCGCAGACAAGCGATGCACATTACCGGAGGTAAACCGCGAAATACCGCAGGGAATAACGCAGGAAAACGCAGTGAACCGCACAGAATTTGCTGCCTGCGTTATTCCCTGCGGGATTTCATGATTAACATTGGAGTCAATGGAGTGAAATCCCGCAGCGATGTGCGGAAAAGAAGTGACATGCACTTGTTTTTGCTGCGGGATTCCCGCAGCAAAACATGCAGCTGTCAAATTCCGCCCAGTGCGCACAGGATTTTTTTTCTCCATAGGATTTGCTGGTGATTCACTGCAGAGATGTTATGAACATTTTCTGCAGCGAAACATGCAGCAAATCCGCGGAAAATCCGCGGCAAAATCCGGTAAGTGCGCACATAGCCTTAATGTTATGTATTTGTTAAATAAAAGGGCTACTGGAGCCAAATTATCTAACCTGAATTGTCTTATTATTGGGGGAGGGGTGGTATTATTAGGTGGGTGGGGGTTTGAGTTACTACCTTAATCTTCTTTACCAGGGTCATGCCATGGCAGTATAGTTTATTCAGATATTGATGGATAGTTTGGGCTTATACTGATTCACCTTGAGTCTGCAGAACACTTTGAATTTCTATTTCTTTGAAACTTGATTGAGGCTACTTATGCACCATCCGGACTATCCTGCTTTGAAACCATTAATCACTTTTCCCTGCCGCCCACGTCCAGGAAAATTAATTACAATGCCCTGGTGTCATGATTCCTCCACTCAGTGCATCTAGGACGCAATGAGTGACTGTTTGCTGTGACTTTGGAATCAGGGCATGCTCAGTCATCCGATCAGGCACTGGGGTGTACTGAGCTGTCAGTGAGTTGGCTGACAGCTCAGTAGTCCAATCTGGTTCTGGGAAATGCTGAGTTGTTCATGTTTTCCATGTTCCCAGTAATGGCCCAGCTACTTAGCTGAGCAGTCTCTCCCGGAACTCTGCCAGTCATATCATTTTCTTTAAGTGTTGCTGTCAGCCTGCATTCCTCTGCTCTGCTTGTTCTGATTAATGCTATCTGCCCTGCAATACTGTATACAGTTTTGGGCACCCCAATTTAAGAAAGACATCGATATATTGGAGCAAGTCCAGAGAAGAGCAACCAAGATGGTAGAAGGTCTGCAAACCATGTCATATGAAGAACGGCTAAAAGAACTTGGAATGTTAGGTTGCAAAAGAGAAGGCTGAGAGGAGACTTAATAGGGTCTACAAATATCTGCACACAGTGCAGTGGGAACCACCCTATTCTCATTAGCACAAGGAAGTACAAGAAGCAATGGGATGAAACTAAAAGGAAGGAGATTCAGATTAGACATTTTGAAAAACTTTCTGACAGTGAGGGCAGTTAGAGATTAGAAATCTATCACAGGAGGTAGTGAGCTTTTCTTCACTGGAGATCTTCAAGCAGAAACTGGGTAAACATATTTCTGGGATGATTTAGGAATACCTGCACTCACAGGGGGTTGGATCCGATGGCCCTTGAGGTCCCTTCCAACGCTACCATTCTATGATTCTATGATGTATATGCAGAGCTCCTGTTTATAATGTCAGTGGTGATTCATCTATTACCTTAAAACCATACACTATATACAGAGCTCCTCTGTGTGATGTCACCTCATTGGTGATCACTGTATTACATGTACACACTACCAATATATACAGAGATCATGTGTATACTGCCACTGGTGATCACTGATTTACCTATACTCTAGATACTACTGTATATACAGATCTTTTGCGTATAATGTCACTGCTGATTCCTGTATTTCCTGTACCATATACACTATATACAGAGATCATGTGTATAATGTCACTAGTGAAGTTATTAGTGTTATCAGTACTGTAGTTTTTATTACTGATCAGTATTGTATTATTCATTCATTATATGATGGTATTATGTGGTCTGGTCATGGTGTAGCAATATTTCTCCTTGTATATAGTACTATTTGGCTACTATATAGTGATAATATGTGGTCTTGTTATGGTATGGTGGTATTTCTCCCTTGTATGTGGCATTATTCAGTAAGTATGTGGTGGAATATGTTGTCCGGCCATGATGTGGTGGTATTTGTCCCTCTTATGTGGTATTATTCAGTCACTATTATGTGGTCTGGTCATAGTGTGGTGGTATTTGTCCCTTGTATGTTGTATAAGTTAGTCACTATGTGGTGGTAATATGTGGTCTGGTCACAGTGTGGTGGTGTATCATACATATTTGACATATGAATGCTGAGACCAAAAATTAGGTGGAGCAGACAGTTGAGGTGGCAGATGGACAGTAGGTAATCCTTTCCCATTTGAGCAAAGTTTCTTTAGTACTAATTTTAAAAACTTGTGGAAAACCTTTTAATACTATTCATCATAATAATTAGTGACTCACTGGCTAGAACAATTTGGACGTGACAGGAAACAATGAGACTATAAATGAACACATTCCTAGTTGTTCATCAATCATGTGGTATGATTGCATGGAATCCATGTAAACATTGTATTTTATAAGGGTGTACAATGTGTTTCAAAATTTTGGAGAGCTTTTGTAAAAAATTGTGGATTGATTTGTCATATTCCTCTTCTTATCACTCGGAAATAAGCAGTCAGTCAGAGAGGATAAATCAGTAACTGGAGCAAATTTGAAGATGTTTCGTTACGGCTCAGCAGTTGGACTGGTCCTCATTTTTACCTCTTGCTGAATTTAACAGTTGGGTCAATTAGTCGACTAGTAGCTCGCATTTCTTTTGTAATTATGGTTTTCATCCTCATTTGGTGAATTCTCTAGGATGAGATCTAGATATCCTGGAGAAGAGTTCACCATACAGAAATTTTGGGATGTCTGGAGGGAAGTTCAAACAAATATTAGGATGGCTCAACTTCATCATAAACGGAAGGCCGATAGAATTCATTCAGCAGGTCATGTCTTCAAGGTAGAAGATGGAATTTGGTTTTCTTCTAAAAATCTTAAGCTGAAAGTGCCATTGACGAAGTTGTTTTCAGTGACCCATACGAGATTCTGGAGGTGGTTATTATTGAATACTCCCTCAGGCTCTTTATATCCCTAACAT
This sequence comes from Anomaloglossus baeobatrachus, assembly GCF_048569485.1. NCBI lineage: Eukaryota > Metazoa > Chordata > Amphibia > Anura > Aromobatidae > Anomaloglossus > Anomaloglossus baeobatrachus. The sequence continues at coordinate 481,888,986 of NC_134357.1, read as the reverse complement.
TTTCCACAGATCCCTGTTAAAAGAAGTTGTCCCATCAAAATTGTCTCTCTTTCCGACCTCCTCCCTATTTCTGTTAATTGGGGTTTAGAGTACAAGGGGAAGAGGATCGTGGATTCTCCAAAGGTCCAGTGTATGGCAGATCTTGTGGTGTGTTTCCAGAATACAGTAGCTTATTTGCTGAGCACATCTGCCGATGTACACTCCCTGACAGAAGTTCTGTCGCTTATCCATGTTATGTAAATAAAAGCTTATAACCTGACTTTAAATTCATCCATTGGTTTTATCAATTACTCTTTTGAAGGCTGAAACCCTCCCAAATTTGGTTTAAGTTATGAAAATAAAGTTGCTGCAAAGCTGAAATATTGATCATTTAATGAACACAGAAAGGTCAGATTTTGGCAAGACAAACGTTTTGTCGCCCACAGAAAGTAATGTGAAATTCAAACAAATAATTAACTTCTAATACAAAGATATGTTGCATAACATTTGTGAATGAAGTTGTGGTGCTATTAGAGCCATATTTAATATTTTGTGTGACTTTCATGAGCTTGAAGGACTGCATCCAGGCGGTTCAACAATGATTCATACAATTTATTGATGACGTCATCAGAAATAGCAAAGAATGCAGTCTTACATGCCTCCCAGAATTCATCTAGATTCTTTGGTTTTGTCTTCCAAGCTTCCTTTTTCATCCTACCCCTAACATGCTCAATGATGTTCATGTCTGGTGACTGGGCTGGCCAGTCCTTGAGCACCTTGATCTTCTTTGCCAGGAGGAACTTTGTTGTAGAGATGGATGTATGAGATGGAGCACCATCCTGCTGCAGAATTTGACCCCTTTTATGATTGGGAATGTAAGAGGTAGCTAATACTTCTTGATATTTTAGGCTATTGATATTGCCTTCCACCTTGCAAATGTTTTGCACACCCCCATACTAAATGTAACCCCAGACCATGATCTTTCCACCACCAAACTTAACTGTTTTCTGGGTGTATTTTGGATCCATATGGGCTCCAGTAGGTCTCCTGCAGTATTTGCGGTGGCTGTGGTGTAATTCAACTGAAGATTTATCAGAGAAATCCACCTTCTTCCACTTCTCCAGTGTCCATCTGTTTAGCAGGCTGTGGGACTTGGCAAATGCCACATGGTTTTTTAATTGCCTTTTGATTAGTGCTAGCTTCTGGGCACTAATTCGACCATGGAGGCCATTTCAAGACAGAATCTTACAAACTGTTCTAGGTGACACAGGGACTTGAGGTGACAGGCCTGTTGGAGCTCTGCTGCAGTGGAAGAGGGGCTGGCTTTGGATTTTCTAACCAACAAACGTTCCTCCTGAGAGTTGTCTTGTGGGGCCTGCCGCACCTGGGCTTGTCAAAAACATCTCAAGTCTCTTCAAATCTTTTTTTAATTCTTTGTACTTGATGCTGAGACACATTAAAGGTGCCAGCCACCTCTGCAGTGGATCTGGTCTTCAGCCTCTTGATAATCAAGGCTTTGGTCGCAGGGTGGATTTTTGGTATGTTGTTAGAGGTCAAGTTACAGTTCAAGTGAAGGTCTGGGGACCTGGGTTTCTTTTTATACACACCCACTAATTAACCGATCATTTAGTGAGCACAGGTGAGGATGTAAACTAGGATTGGGTGCATTATATGACAAGGCGACAAAACTTTTGTCTTGACAAAATCTGACTTTTCTGTGTTTATTAAATGATCAATATTTCAGCTTTGCAGCAACTTTAATTTCATAACCTAAACCAAATTTGGGAGGGTTTCATCTTTCAAAAGAGTAATTTATAAAACCAATGGATAAATTTAAAGTCAGGTTCTAAGCTTTTATTTACATAACATGGATAAGCGACAGAACTTCTGTCAGGGAGTGTACAAGCAGTGAGGCTATGGATAATTTCTTATATGGACAGTGAGACTATGGATTTATTGCTGTCCCAGCAGTGAAATTATGGATTCTTTACTGTATGAGCTGTGAGACTATGAATTCTTTATTGTAGTGAAAGAAAGGATTTTTTTAATGTGTAAGCAATGAAGCTATGGATAATATTTTATGGACAGTGAGACTATGAATTTATTCTTTTTTGAGCAGTGAGATTGTGGATTTATTAGTGTTCCAGCAGTCAGATTATGGATTATTTCCTGTTTGAGCAGTGAAACTATGGATTGTTTACTATGTGAACAGTGAGAATTTGGATTAATTACCGAAAGAGTGTCACGCTCCCGATGCCTCGGCACTGCTCCTTACCTACTGAGCCGGTCTCACCATCGCACCACCGCTCCTTGCTCACTGAGCTGGCCCCTGCATCGCACCACCGCTCCGTACCTACTGAGCCAGTTGCACCTGCATCGCACCACCGCTCTTTTCCCACTGATCCGGTCGCACCTGCATTGCACCGCTCCATGCTCACTGATCCAGTCTCGCCATCGCACCACCACTCCTTGCTCACTGGTCCAGTCCATGTGTCCACCGGTCACGCCTGCCACTACTGCTCTTGCTCCCCTGAGTCCTGTTCCAGGTCTCAGGAGTCTGACTCTGACTGATGCCTCTGTATAGGACCGGGCCGCGCCCACTCACCTGGTCTTATAGGCCCAGCACTGCTACAACAGGAAATGACCTGAGGCTGTGCTGGGTATATAAGACTGGCCTTTCCATGTGGGCAGGGCCTGATCATCGCTTGTGTTTCTTTGCTTTGTCTTGTGAGCTAGGTGCTCAGGTCCTTTTGTTCCTGTTTCCTGTATTACTGCCTTAAAGTACGCTGTGACCCTAGTGACCTGGTCCTGTCTTTGCTTCCTGATACCTGCACCTGTTCCTGTACTGTCCTATGGGACTCCATGACCCTGGTTACCTGGTTCTTCCCGTTCCTGCCACGCTAGTGCTCCAGCTACCGTGTACCCTGCTCTCCAGGTGGGGTGCTCGGTCCAGTGGATCCACCTCCTGGACCTACCAGTCCTCCCCGGCCCTCACAAAGAGTAGTTAGGTTATTGATTCTTTACTGTACATGCAGTGAGACTATGGATACTACTGTAATTAACAGTGATAATATGGTTTTATTACAGCAGCTGCGTGAGGGACTAGATGGGGGACTGCAGGGTGAGACAGATGGGTGGTGAGTTGCATAAAATTTCATTCACTTTCTTCAGGGCCTTTCCTGGCCCTTTACAAATCAGCAAAATGAAGTTCAGGCACAATTTTGTTGGATTTTCAGAAAGCTAATTCCAAAAATCTGATTTCATGAGAATCCATTTTTTGTCAAATTTAAGGCAAATTTCTAGTGTTCTCCAATGGCTTTTTAATGTTTCATGCCTGGACTTATACTATAGCTGCTTATAAGTGGAGAGAGTTCTCTTCTTTCTGGTTGAGAGCTAATTTGCATACTTTTTCCCAAGTATCTTTCTGTCTAAGCTGGATCTTTACAAGAAGAATTAATACCTTCCAATATCTACAATGGAAAGTATGGAAAATATGTTGCGGCCCATAGTGACACAACAGAGGAATTGAACACCTGCCACCAGGCTTCTCTACAATCTTGGGCTGACATAGCATCAAAGAGAGTCCAGTCCCTTCATTTCATGATACAATCACGAATGATCACAGGATAAACCCATTATCTATTCTATTTTTTTTTTCTATGAGAGTCATTGTTGCACGTATAGAGGGAGAGCTGCCAATCAAAGCCATGCCCGCCATTGATCTAACAGGCTGGAGCTATCATTGATCTAAATTAACTAACATTTCATTAAAAATACATACACAAAAAAAGAAGAAAAAATGCTAAACTCAAAAAATGTATTATTACCATAATAAATGGTTGCACATAGGATCAATTATACATCAAAAATGGGAAATTTCCAATCTACAACACAGCACCTGCACTCTGAGTATGTAACACAGTGCAAGGGAAAACCAGTCCCTTCACTAAGCTAATGACAGGTCAGACTCAGGAGAGTCTCGCCGCTGTCCATGGTCCTGCAGGACTGGGATTCTTCCTAATTCAGGACTCCTCAACATCTTCAACCTTTTGTTGTATGGCTTGACTGTCATTTGCATCTATATTCACTTTCGAATGAGAGATGTTATGTTGATGTAAGGCAGGGATGGCACACCAGGAAAAATAGTGGCAGCTGGGGACTCAGTTAAGAAGGACAGCCACCGCCATGAGGCAGTGGAAAGATGCAGTGTCCACAAGCCTAAATGTCAAAATTTTAGGGCAAGCAACCTGGGGTAGGAACTGCTGAATGCTGCCCTGGGAAAAAGAATTGGCTATGGTTGCTGATGATGCTTGCGAATGTGCAATGACAGGTGCAGGGCGGGAGGCAACCACACCTGCGTTCTGGATAGAGGATTGACAAGCACGTAGCACAAGGGAAGAACAATGGTGTGACCCACAGACACTGATTGTGGACCCAGGTGATTGACCCACCTAGTCGAGTGCTTTGTTGACATGTGCCTGAGCATGCAGGTGGTGGTCAGGCTGGTAGTGGTAAGTCCCCTGCTGATCTTAGTACTGCACAGGTTGCAAATGATCCTTCTATTATCATCTGCAAATTCCTTAAAAACGTGTGTTTAGACAAGCTTAACCTAATAATTAAATCATTTTAAAAAATGATGTGGGGTCCCCCCTATTTTTGAAAACTAGCCAAAGTAAAGTAGACAGCTGCAAGCTGATATTATTAGGATGGGAAGGTCCATGGTTATTGGGTCCTTCACAGCCTAAAAATAGCAGCCAGCAGCCACTAAGAAGTGGTGCAGTGGCAATTGATGTAGTGGTTTATGGAGTTGAAGTCAGCTGTGTAATATCAGCTGGCATCAAGCCCAGGGGATAGTAATGGAGAGGAGTCTATTTGATAACCCCCATCACATACTCAGTAAGTAGAAAGAAAAATAAAAAACAAATGTGTTATTTTAAAAAAACACACCTAGCCCTGACTCTATCCCTTGTTCAGCAATTTCTTAAAAGGAAAAAAAGCCATGCAGATCTGAATCCGGCATAGTCCACAAATGGAAACCTGAAAGACATAAAAAGAGAGAAAGGAAGACAAGATACTGTCTCTCGTTCACCAATTTATTATTAAAGCAACAATTTCCGCAGCTCCAACGTAGTCCATGGCATTCCTACGACACCCACTGATTGTGTAGTATAATCTATGGAGCCTCGTTCTGAGAATGACGCTTCATAAGTCACTTCCGGTCAGGTTGCGCTCTGCGATACCCGGCGACTGTGACAAGCGCTGAGGTTATCAGTAACATTACCACTCATCACCGCTCTTTCTGGGACACACAGAGGCAGTGTGAGTCTTGGAATATCTCATGAGTTACTGACGTCATCACCACTCTTCACAAATTCGGGAGATGCCATGGACTATGTCAACGCTAGTGGGGTTAATTTTTTTTATAAATAGAAGAAAGAAGGACTGTCTCTTGTTTTTATTTCATTATCTCTCTGGTTTTATGTCTTTCAGGTTTCCATTTGTGGAGTACGTTGGATTCGGTGGACTACTTCGAATCTGCATATTTTTTTAATACATTGGAGAACCAGGGCAACAGTCGGGGAGTGTTTTTTTAAAATAAAATATTTTTGTGTGTGTTTTATTATCTTTATACTTACTGGGTTAGTATACAGAAGGTTTTCTGGAATGATCTTGGTACAGTTGAAACCAGAAGTTTCCATCCATTATCTAAAAAGACACATCTGCATGTTTTTCTCACTATCTGACATTAAATAAGAATATACCTTTCCCATTTTAGGTCAGTTAGGAACCAAAATGATTTATATTTACCAAATGCCACAATAATGAGAGGGAGAGAATATTTTAAGGCATTTTTACAACTTTGCACACTACGACATCGCAGCTGCGATATCGTTGGGGTCAAATCAAAAGTGACGCACATCCGGCGTCGTTGTCGAGATCGGAGTATGTAAATCCTTTTTGCTAGGATTAACGATCGCAAAAGTGTCGAAATTGTATGATCGGTGTAGTGTCGGTCATTTCCATAATTTCGCTTCAGCGACAGGTACGATGTTGTTCCTCGTTCCTGCGGCAGCACACATCGCTGTGTATGTAGCCGCAGGAGCAAGGAACATCTCCTTACTTGCCTCCACCGGCAATGCGGAAGGAAGGAGGTGGGCGGGATTTTTACATCACGCTCATCTCTGCCCCTCCGCTTCTATTGGCTGCCTGCCGTGTGCCGTCGCTGTGATGCCGCATGAACCGCCCCCTTAGGAAGGAGGCAGGTCGCCGGCCAGAGCGACGTCACAGGGCAGGTAAGTGTGTGTGAAGCTGACGTAGCAATGATGTTCGCTACGGCAGCTATCACAAGAGATCGCATGTGCGACGGGGGCAGGGACTATCGTACTCGGCATCGCTACCATCGGCTTGCGATGTCGTAGCGTGCAAAGTACCCCTAAGAGTACTATGCCTCTAAACAATATGGGACAGCCCATATGATGATGTCATGTCTTTGGAAGCTTCTGCTAGGTTTATTGGCAACATCTGAGTTACTTAGAGACACACCTGTGGATGTATTTTATTGCACACCTGAAACACATTACTTCTTTGTGTAACATCACAGAAAAGTAAAAAGAAATCAGCCAAGATCTCACGAAGAGAATTGTTAACTTGCACAATTCTGGTTCATCTTTGGGTTCAATTTCCAGATACATGAAGGTGCCTCGCTCATCTGTACAAACAATTATACGCAAGTACAAACAAGATGGGAATGTCCAGCCATCATACCACTCAGGAAGGAGACAGGTTCTGTGTACCAGAGATGAATGTGCTTTGGTCAGACATGTACATTTCAACCCAAGAACAAAAGCAAAAGACTTTGTGAAGATGCTGGTGGAAACTGGTAACATTATGTCATTATCCATAGGTTAACAAGTACTGTATCAACATTGGCTGAAAGGCCACTCTGCCAGGAAGAAGCCATTACTCCAAAAGAAACATCAAAAAGCCAGATTAATGTTTGCAAATGCACACAGGAACAAATAGACATGTCCTGTGGTCTGATGAAACTAAAACTTAACTGTTTGGCCATTATGACCATCGTTACGTTTGGAGAAAAAAGGGAGAAGGTTTGAAGCCTAAGAACACCATCCCAAATGTGAAACACGGGGGTTGCAGCATCATGTTGTGGTGTTGTTTTGCTGCAGGAGGAACTGGTGCACTCCACAAAATAGATGGCATCATGAGGAAAGAAGATCATGTGGCAATACTGAACATTTCAAGATACAAGCCAGGAACTTAAAGTTTGGCTGGACATGGGTCTTCCAAATGGACAATAACATAAAACATACTGCTAAACTGGTTACAAAGTGACTTAAGGATAGCAGAGTCAATGTTTTGGAGTGGCCATCACAAAACCCTGATCTCAATCCTATTGAAAATATTTGGGCAAAGCTGAAAAGACTGATGCGAGCAAGGCGACCTCCAAACATGGCTCAGATGCACCAGTTATGTCAGGAGGAACGGGCCTAAATTCCTACCAACTTTTGTGAGAAGCTTGTGGAAGGAGATCCAAAACGTTTCACCCAAATCATACAGTTTAAAGGCAATGGTACCAAACACTAATAAAATGTATGTAAACTTTTGACTTTTCAGAAAGTAATAAAAATGCCTTGAAACATTCTCTCTCATTATTCTGGCATTGCGCAAACATAAATAATTTTGGTTCCTAATTGACCTAAAACAGGAAAGTTTATTCTGATGTCATGTCAGATAGGGAGAAAAACATTCAGATGTGTCTTTTTAGATAGTGGATGGAAACTTCTGGTTTCAACTGTATACGGCAGGTCTTGTGAGGTATACTCAATAAAAGTCCGTTTTTGCGGGGCTTTCCCAATATATGGCGATCTTCCTGACTGGACAGGTAGCAGTTTTATGTGTAAATAAATTCATTTTACAGCACTTCAGTCCTATCATATCCTAGAAGGGAATAAGTGCACAGTGGAATGAGGGCTCACCTGGACAGGACCCTATATGCAAGCAGGCAGATACAAGAATGGCTGTAATTAAAGAAATTAAAGAGGTTATCCAGGCTTTTTTTTTTTTTTTTTTTAATATGAGCCTAAGAAATTACAGGCAGCAAGTTTCTAACTATCTCCCTGTTCTTCCTGGTGCCGATCTCTGCTGGCACAGAGGCGGCACAGACTGCTCCTGCCGGCAATTCTGTGGCATTTACTAACATTTTGTCAATAGAGCAGCGGTTTATCTATGCTCTGTTGATGGGGCGTTGCTGCCAATGTCATGCTGATTGACAGCCGGCTTTCCATTGTCAGTCATCAAAATGTTAGAAGTCATTCCCAGTTGCATAACTAGTGCCCAGTGCAAGATATGGTCCTGCTCCCCGCATGTTGGACAGTTGTATCGGCCCTTGAAGTATTTTAAATCCTGTAAAGACATCCCCCCATTATGAAGTAATGTCCCCATCCTGTACTAATGTCCCTCATCCTTGACCCCTATACAGTCAGGGCCAGAAATATTTGGACAGTGACACAAGTTTTGTTATTTTAGCTGTTTACAAAAACACGTTCAGAAATACAATTATATATATAATATGGGCTGAAAGTGCACACTCCCAGCTGCAATATGAGAGTTTTCACATCCAAATCGGAGAAAGGGTTTAGGAATCATAGCTCTGTAATGCATAGCCTCCTCTTTTTCAAGGGACCAAAAGTAATTGGACAAGGGACTCTAAGGGCTGCAATTAACTCTGAAGACGTCTCCCTCGTTAACCTGTAATCAATGAAGTAGTTAAAAGGTCTGGGGTTGATTACAGGTGTGTGGTTTTGCATTTGGAAGCTGTTGCTGTGACCAGACAACATGCGGTCTAAGGAACTCTCAATTGAGGTGAATCAGAACATCCTGAGGCTGAAAAAAAAGAAAAAAACCATCAGAGAGATAGCAGACATGCTTGGAGTAGCAAAATCAACAGTCGGGTACATTCTGAGAAAAAAGGAATTGACTGGTGAGCTTGGGAACTCAAAAAGGCCTGGGCGTCCACGGATGACAACAGTGGTGGATGATCGCCGCATACTTTCTTTGGTGAAGAAGAACTTGTTCACAACATCGACTGAAGTCCAGAACACTCTCAGTGAAGTAGGTGTATCTGTCTCTAAGTCAACAGTAAAGAGAAGACTCCATGAAAGTAAATACAAAGGGTTCACATCTAGATGCAAACCATTCATCAATTCCAAAAATAGACAGGCCAGAGTTAAATTTGCTGAAAAACACCTCATGAAGCCTGCTCAGTTCTGGAAAAGTATTCTATGGACAGATGAGACAAAGATCAACCTGTACCAGAATGATGGGAAGAAAAAAGTTTGGAGAAGAAAGGGAACGGCACATGATCCAAGGCACACCACATCCTCTGTAAAACATGGTGGAGGCAACGTGATTGCATGGGCATGCATGGCTTTCAATGGCACTGGGTCACTTGTGTTTATTGATGACATAACAGCAGACAAGAGTAGCCGGATGAATTCTGAAGTGTACCGGGATATACTTTCAGCCCAGATTCAGCCAAAGGCCGCAAAGTTGATCGGACGGCGCTTCATAGTACAGATGGACAATGACCCCAAGCATACAGCCAAAGCTACCCAGGAGTTCATGAGTGCAAAAAAGTGGAACATTCTGCAATGGCCAAGTCAATCACCAGATCTTAACCCAATTGAGCATGCATTTCACTTGCTCACATCCAGACTTAAGACGGAAAGACCCACAAACAAGCAAGACCTGAAGGCTGCGGCTGTAAAGGCCTGGCAAAGCATTAAGAAGGAGGAAACCCAGCGTTTGGTGATGTCCATGGGTTCCAGACTTAAGGCAGTGATTGCCTCCAAAGGATTCGCAACAAAATATTGAAAATAAAAATATTTTTTTTGTCTTTGGTTTATTTGTCCAATTACTTTTGACCTCCTAAAATGTGGAGTGTTTGTAAAGAAATGTGTACAATTCCTACAATTTCTATCAGATATTTTTGTTCAAACCTTCAAATTAAACGTTACAATCTGCACTTGAATTCTGTTGTAGAGGTTTCATTTCAAATCCAATGTGGTGGCATGCAGAGCCCAACTCGCGAAAATTGTGTCACTGTCCAAATATTTCTGGACCTAACTGTATGTCCTGCATCTTAATATATTTCCCCCCCCATCCTGGTATATGTCACCCATCCTGGCCCCATCATGGTATATAAGTCCCCTATCCTGGTATATATGCCCCACATCCAGCTGTATATGTCCCTATCTAGGTATATTTGTACCCATCCTGTTATATGTGTCTCCTATCCTGGTATATATGTCCCCTATTCTGTAAAACATGCCCCACATCCTGGTATATATGTCCCTATCATGGTATATATGCCCCACATCATAGTATATGTGTCCCCTATCCTGGTATATATGTTCCCTATTCTGGTATATATACCTCCTATCCTGGTATAAATATGGTACATATTTATGTACAACCTGGTACATATGTCCCACTTCTTGGGCCCCATCCTAGTATTTATGTGCCCCACCCTTGTAAGTGTGTCTCACATCCTGGGTTCCTTCCAAGTATATATGTCCACCTTCTGCCACTGATCTTTAATGCATTAAAAAAACACACCCACAAAAAATCCATTCTTCTCACCTACTTCCGCTCCTCTGTAACTGGTAAAGAGGCCAGCTGCTGACATTGGCATGCCTGCCATGACGATGCATGATGTCACAATCATTTGTTACCAACATCGCATAGCATTGTCGACAGTAGCTGCCTGCCTCTGATTGGCTAGCATGATGTACTGCGATGGAGGGACCTGATGGGACTCTGCACCATAATACACCTCAGCTGAATGTGCATCTTTGTATGCACACCCAGTAGAAGTGCACGCTGAGGTAGGCAACCCCTTGCAGTATGGGCCTGGTTACAGTCACTATCTTTGCGATTGTTACACCCCTGGTCACACCCCGTTGACAGAACAGCCCAAGAGAAGAAGAGCTGCTTCATTGATGTAACGCAGTGGAATCACCAGGAGGAGTGGTCTGTGACTGCTCTGAGCAGATGTTGGGTAGAGCAGGCAACTTGTTAACAACTACCTGTTAGTTCTTAAGTTGCTAATAAAAAAAATATGATAGTCATGGATAACCCCTTTAAACAAGTGCAATCTACAGTGGTCGAACCAGGAACTTAAAAGAAATGGTTTGAAGACTACTGATAGGAAATTTAGATTATGAGCCCCAATGGGACAATGCTTCTGATATATGTAAATAGCTATGGAATTAATAGTGCTATAAAAGGGAATATATTATTATTATTATTAATATCTATATATATAATTGCCTTATTCTGTCTGTCTGTCTGTCTTGCTCCAAAATTGTGTTCTTACGGTGACACAAAGCGGATTGGCCGCTGGGCTCGTCATGGCCCCGCCCCCCCCGCACCGATTGGCCGCTCGCCCAGGCTCCGCCCCCACACGGATTGGCCGGACGCTTGCCCAGGCTCCGCCCCCCACTCGGATTGGCCTCTCGCCCCGGCACCCTGCACGTATTGGCAACTCAGCCACGCCCCGCCCCCTCACGCAATGCACGCTCGCTCTGGCCCCGCCCCCCACACGCATTCCCCGAAGCGACACGGAGCCACGACTCCCAGGTGAGTATTGTACCCCCGGGAGCCAACATCAGCGTACGCCGCAAACCCAGCCGACACATACCCTCGCATTGCTGGGGCTGGCCGGCGTACGCTGGTGTGGGCTCCCGTGCGAGCGGGGGACGGGATACGCTGGTAACCATGGTAGCATAGTTACCAGCGCATCAAGGTCCTGCAGCGGCGGAACATACACACACGCACACACATAACAACACACACACACATCAGATTACACTCACTCTCACACACACCTCACACACACCTCACACACACATCACATCGCATCCACACACTCACAACATCCTGGGATATCGCTTGCTTCTCGGCGGCGATACTGTGCAGTGAGCTTCCAGGACCTGCCGGAGGATCACATGGCCAGAAGCATGTGGTATCTCCGGATGTTGTGAGTGTGAGCGCATATGTGCAATATCATCAGTGTGTGTGTGTGTGAGTGTATGCGATCGGGTGTGTGTGAGTGTATGCGATCGGGTGTGTGTGAGTGTATGCGATCGGGTGTGTGTGAGTGTATGCGATCGGGTGTGTGTGTGTGTGTGTGTATGCGATCGGATCTGTGAGTGTCGGCAGAGGAGCACGGCGTGCTGGAGGAGTCTGGGAGGAGAGAGGCTGATCCTGGGGAAGGCTGATGCTGGGGGAGGCTGGGAGGAGAGAGGCTGATGCTGGGGGAGGCTGATGCTGGGAGAGGCTGATGCTGGGGGAGGCTGATGCTGGGGGAGGCAGGGAGGAGAGAGGCTGATGCTGGGGGAGGATGATGCTGGGGGAGGCTGGGAGGAGAGAGGCTGATGCTGGGGGAGGCTGAGGCTGGGGGAGGCTGGGAGGGGGAGGCTGATGCTGGGGGAGGCTGTTAGGAGAGAGGCTGATCCTGGGGAAGGCTGGGAGGGGGAGGCTGATGCTGAGGGAGGCTGGAAGCAGAGAGGCTGATGCTGGAGGAGGCTGGGAGGAGAGACGCTTATGCTGGGGGAGGCTGGGAGGAGAGAGGCTGATGCTGGGGGAGGCTGGGAGGCGGAGGCTGATGCTGGGGGAGGCTGGGAGGTGGAGGCTGATGCTAGGGGAGGCTGGGAGGGGGAGGCTGATGCTGGGGGAGGCTGGGAGGGGGAGGCTGATGCTGGGAGAGGCTGGGAGGAGGGAGGCTGAGAGAAGAGAGGCTGATGCTGGGGGAGGCTGAGGCTGGGGTAGGCTGAGAGGAGAGAGGCTGATGATGGGGACAGAGAGGCTGATGCTGGGGACAGAGAAGAGAGGCTGATGCTGGGAGGAGAGAGGCTGATGCTGGGGGCAGAGAGGCTGATGCTGGGGGCAGAGAGGCTGATGCTGGGGGCAGAGAGGCTGATGCTGGTGCAGCATGGGGGATGGAGCACGATGGGGGGGTGCGCAGCATGGGGGATGGAGTACGATGGGGAGTGCGCAGCATGGGCGATGGAGCACGTTTGGGAATGCGCAGCATGGGGGATGGAGCACAATGGGGAGTTCGCAGCATGGGGGATGGAGCACGTTTGGGAGTGCGCAGCATGGGGGATGGAGCACGATGGGGAATGCGCAGCATGGGGGATGGAGCACAATGGGGAATGCGCAACATGGAGGATGGAGCACAATGGGGAGTGCGCAGCATGGGGGATGGAGCACGATGGGGGGTGCGCAGCATGGGGGATGGAGCACGATGGGGGGTGCGCAGCATGGGGGATGGAGCACGATGGGGGGTGCGCAGCATGGGGGATGGAGCACGTTTGGGAGTTCGCAGCATGGGGGATGGAGCACAATGGGGAGTTCGCAGCATGGGGGATGGAGCACGTTTGGGAGTGCGCAGCATGGCGGATGGAGCACGATGGGGAATGCGCAGCATGGGGGATGGAGCACAATGGGGAATGCGCAACATGGAGGATGGAGCACAATGGGGAGTGCGCAGCATGGGGGATGGAGCACGACGGGGGGTGCGCAGCATGGGGGATGGAGCACGTTTGGGAGTGCGCAGCTTGGGGGATGGAGCACGTTTGGGAGTGCGCAGCTTGGGGGATACAGCACGATGGGGAGTGCGCAGCATGGGGGATGGAGCACGATGGGGAGTGCGCAGCATGGCGGATGGAGCACGATGGGGGGTGCGCAGCATGGGGGATGGAGCACGATGGGAGGTGCGCAGCATGGGGGATGGAGCACGATGGGAGGTGCACACCTCCCCCCAACACACACACACACGCGCACTGCGCAACACACCACACACACACACTGGGAACCACAAACACTGCCCCACACAGACACCCACACACACAGACAACGCTGCACACACACAACACCCAACACACAAACACCGCGGCATACACAAATATACGCACATACCGCACAACACACACATTGCACAAAACATACCTCCCCCCAAAACGCACACACGCACACACACCCCACACCCACACAAACCGCGCAACACACACACAACGCTACAGACACACTGCGCTCCACAAACAACGCAACACACGCAACACACATACAACACCGCTCTCACCCCCCGCCACATCCAGACAACACCCAGAACATGTACAGCGCCTACACAAACACTTAGTAACTACACACAACAACATCTATATATATATATATATATATATATATATATATATATATATAACAAAAATCATACATGAACTACACAATACGTAAATTCTAGAATACCCGATGCGTAGAATCGGGCAACCTTCTAGTATTACTATAAAAGTATAAAAAAGTAACTTTTGATATGCTATAGGTAGAGTGTAGTATTACTGATTGGCAACAGCTGACGTTCTAAGACTCCCACCAACTGGTTACATTATTATCCTATATGGGCTGCGCACACAGAGTGGTGTAAGGAAGCAAAGATATACATCTGAGCCCATACATCACGAAGTGCGTGCATATGCTATAGATATGGTATAGTATTACTGATCGGCAGGAGATGGAGTTCAGAGTCCCCCCCACCAATTGGTCACACTACTGCTCTGAAATGTGCAATTCCAATATGAGCTGCGCACACAGAGTGGTGTAAGGAAGCAAAGATTTACAACTGAGCGCATACATCACAAAGTGTGCGCATATGCTATAGGTCTAGTGTAGTATTATTGATCGGCAGGGGTTGGGGTTCAGTGAACCCCCCCACTAATTGGTCACATTATTGCTCTGAAGTGTGAAACTCTTATATGAGCTAGGCGCATAGAGTGGTGTAAGGAAGGATAGATTTACAACTGAGCACATACATCACAAAGTGCGCACATATGCTATAGGTATAGTGTAATATTACAGTTCGGTAGGGGTTGGGGTTCAGAGACCCCTCACCAATTGGTCACAGTATTGCTTTGAAATGTGAAACTCCTATATGAGCTGCGCACAGAGTGGCATAACGAAGGAAAGATTTACAACTGAGCGCATACATTACAAAGTGCGTGCATATGCTATAAGTATAGTGTAGTATTACTGATAGGCAGGGGTTGGGGTTCAGATACCCCCCCCAATTGGTCACATTACGGCTCTGAAGTGTGCAGCTCCTATATGAGCTAGGCGCACAGAGTGGTATAAGGAAACAGATTTACAACTGAGCGCATACATCATGCATAGTGTGCGCGCATATTATACAGCGACTGAACATTTCAGAGTGGAGTTTTGACCAATTAGTAGGGTTCCCAGGACTCTGACTCCACCAGTCAGCAGACTATATATAAAAATGTTTCCAAATTTATAGTTAGCCTTTAAAGGATCTACTGCTAATGTCTTGGTGCCAGAAAGCACTGGACGCCTTCAGCAGTCTTGTGCATTCCTTGTCTCGATAGGTACTGGAAACACATAAGAGGATATATGCATACATGATATGTGATGACTGTGAGACTTACTGATTTATCCAATTTTTCTTAGCAATAGTGCCAGTCACAGGGTAACAAGCATCTTTGATGAATAATAACTCAGTAATTTAATTTCTTCCTAGTGTTGTAAAATGTACATGGCACTCGCCCACACAATTTCATTTTCATTATTCCAAAAATGCTCTGGTAATGCTTAAGAGACCTTGATGACAGCTTTCCCCAAGCATAAAGCTGTTTAACTTGTCAAGATTTCCATATTTCAACCAGAAATGATTTTTAATAAAAATTGAATGAGTCAATTTTGTGTCTTTTTTGGCCACACTAGTGCAATTTATGAGAAGGTAAAAAAAATATGTAGTCTTGGAGGACCCAGAGTCTGATCCCTTAATTGGTTGCCCTTTTGTAATTCCATATCCCTGGGAGTATTATCAATTTGCGATAAGTAAATCATTTTGATATAAATCAATTCGATACAAATAGAATTTCTGTTCAATTTTTGGGCCACCAAGTTTGAACAATTTGTGATTTGTTTCATGCGAATCACGAAAAATCAGCTAGAAAAGATTCACATGACTTTGGGCATGGTGTCACATGCTCGCCGCTGGGGGATGGTAGTACTGTGGCGAGTTGGGATAATAGAGTAGACCCACTGGACCACAGGGGGAACCCGGGCTTACCTTTTTGAAGGAGGATCTTGATTAGTCCATGAGGCAGAACACTAGGTGCCAGTCCTAGGGCAGCCACCGGAACTGTGGCAGCTGAGTGGTGCCGGGTGACAGCAGGACTGAGGGAACAGCAACTCAGAGCAGGACAAGGAGCATAGTCCTGAAGAGGAATGGCCAGGACAGGTACTAGCAGACAGAGGACATCAGGCACAAGACACCAGGCGCAGGACGTCAAGCATGGGTTATCAGCTGATACATAACATCAGGTGGCACCGGTCATCAGTAGAGTTGAGCGCGGTTCGCGGTTCGAGGTTCTCCAGTTCGCGGCTCGAGTGATTTTGGGGGCTGTTTTAGATCAAACTAGAACTTGAGCTTTTTGCTAAAGCTCGATAGTTCTAGATACGTTCGAGAAAGGTTCTAGCAGCAAAAAGACAAGCTAATTACTAGCTGGCTTTCCACTGTAATAGTGTGAGTCACTCTGTGACTCACACTATTATGAAATTTCAGTGTATAGTGTGCGGAAACAGCGCATTCAGATCACTGCTGTTTGGATAATGGCGATCGCCTTTTTTTTCCTTTTCTTCCTTCCCTAAGCGCGCGCGTGTAGTGGGGAGGGCCAGCATGTCAGCCAATCCCAGACACACACACAGCTAAGTGGACTTTTAGCCAGAGAAGCAACGGAATGTGTGATAGGATGTCCATGTCACATCTCCATGCATTATAAAAACGGACATTTTCCTCCAGCACGCCATTATCTGCCTTCTGCGTCTGGGTGTCAGTCACCACTGGCGTAGCTCCTGTCTCCGATACTGCTGTATACGCTCTACACACAGCGCTATATAGAATAGGGATAAAAGTTTCTATTAGTCCTTTTAAGGGCTAATACCGGCAGGGTCAGAGCCATAAGTGACAGTCAGGGCCGTGAAAACAGATTTTAACAGCTACACAAGATGACAGCGTCTGTGTAGCTAAGGTCAGGGATTTCCTCGCTGCATTTCCCCATTAGGAGGGATAGAAAGGGAGGCTTCCTTTCCCCTACCCAGACCCACAACCCTGCCACTGTACCCTCCTGCCCTTTGCACACTCAAGCTCATTGTTACTAAGCCATTATACTAGCAAACACTGAGGAAACTTAGTGGCATCCTAAAAGTGGCTGTTGGACTTATGTATTGTCCCACTAGTGCAAAGATATTTCCAGCACGTCTGCCTGCATTGCACACTCAAACTCATTGTTACTAAGCCATTATACTAGCAAACACTGAGGAAACTTAGTGGCATCCTAAACGTGGCTGTTGGACTTCTGTATTGTCCCACTAGTGCAAAGATATTTGCAGCACGTCTGCCTGCATTGCACACTCAAACTCATTGGTACTAACAATTATACTAGCAAACACTGAGGAAACTTAGTGGCATCCTAAAAGTGGCTGTTGGACTTCATTAGTGTCCCACTGGTGCCAAGCTATTTCTAGCACCTCTGCATGGCACCCTCCTGCTCTGTTTTTAATAAGATATAATGATAGCAAAAAATGCTGCCATTTAGTGGCATACAAGAACTGGCTGTTGTACTCCATTAGTGCCCCACTGGTGCAAATCTATGTGCAGCACCTCTGCACGACACCCTCCTGCTCTGTTTTTAATAAGCTATAATGATAGCAAAAAATGCTGCCATTTAGTGGCATCCTAAAAGTGGCTGTTGGACTTCATTATTGTCCCACTTGTGCAAAGATATTTGCAGCATGTCTGCCTGCATTGCACACTCAAACTCATTGGTACTAAGCCATTATAATACCAAAGACTGAGTAAACTTAGTGGCATCCTAAAAGTGGCTGTTGGACGTCATTAGTGTTCCACTGGTGCCAAGCTATTTCTAGCACCTCTGCATGACACCCTCCTGCTCTGTTTTTAATAAGCTATAATGATAGCAAAAAATGCTGACATTTGGTGGCATACAAGAACTGGCTGTTGTACTCCATTAGTGCCCCACTGGTGCCAAGCTATTTCTAGCACCTCTGCATGACACCCTCCTGCTCTGTTTTTAATAAGATATAATGGTAGCAAAAAATGCTGCCATTTAGTGGCATACAAGAACTGGCTGTTGTACTCCATTAGTGTCCCACTGGTGCAAATCTATTTGCAGCACCTCTGCATGACACCCTCATGCACATTTTGCTACGCTAATTTTATAGCAAATTCAGGGAATTCCTTGCTGCATTTGATCATTCGGAGGGATAGAAAGTGAGGCTTCCTTTACTGTCCTGGTACCCACAGAACACGGCCACTGTACCCACCTGTCCACTTTTGCCACGCTATTTAATTTGCCCAAAGAGCTGACCCTTTTTCTGCCTTCCTAAAATTGTCTGTAATACTAAGTTAGTGTTCTTTGCTGCCAAGCAAGGTACAACACATGTGCATTCTACACTCCTTTCCATTTCTGGAATGCAATTATTAACTGCAGGTAGTCCAGCCAATCTGTGACGAAGGTGCCGGTGTGGATATAATGTAGCCTGCATCCAATGTTGGTTTTCTCGATGTCTGACAGCTCAACAATACCATCTGTTTACACTTCCAAAACAAATGATGACCTGCCAATCACACTCCCTGTTGCGTGTAAAGGGGTGGAAGTTCAGTGTGAAAAACCATGTGAGACTGCTGTCCCCACAGTCACAGAGGATGAAGAGCACGCAGATGCACTTGATGGGGCAGGCGGTGGTTGCACAGGCACACTAGGCCGCATTGTAGCACAGTGAAATTCACATTGCGACTTATGCTTCATTTTAAGTCGTGTACAGGGTGGGCTCCCCAGTATGCAGCAAAAACAGGCAACAGGAAAAGGACTCTAGGCAGTTGGGTTGATAAATGATTGTTTAACTTTACCAAAACAAACAATAAGAACCATGCATACAATTTAAATAATTGAACAATCTATTCTGTTGCCTACTACCTGCTAATCCCTCTGCGTAGCAGTAATTGTGTGTTTGTGCGTGTGTGTGTGTGTGTGTGTGTGTGTGCGAACACGACTTACCAGTGGCGCATCACAAGAGTTTCCAGTTATCTACGTAAACATAGACAAAACACATTACCCCCCCTGAATACCCTTGTTAGCTGAAGCCTCACAGATAAGGCAGATGATAACAGTGTGAATGCAAACCACACAGCTCTGCAACACAGTCATGGAAATCTTGAAAATCAACAGTCAATGCAAACATGTGTCGCTGTCCCTCTATCATTTAAACTGTACGTGACAATTTGACAGTGCAGAGGCAGCAAGTCTTATTGTCTATATAGTCGGCAAAAACAAAGTGTTGCGTGCCCGTATCTGGGCACAGCCTACCGTACCCGGGTACTGTGATGTCCAGTTGCCAGAAATACAGACTTTATGCTCCTCTCACGGTAAGCAGTATAGACAGCACCGTAAGAATGTTGGTCTGTGGCACAGGATGTTGCTCACTGGCGTTACGGTACTCCTCATCAAACTCCAAAATGACTCCCCTCACAATTGAACGAATTGTTTCCGCGGTGGCTCCTTGCTGTAACACACACCTTTAGGTTTTCCTTCTGTTCATAGACAGCATCTCCAAGTCCACACCCGAAGAGCAATTTCTCCTCCACGTCTAAGTGTGGAGAGGCAGCTAGTGCGCATGCGTGTGCCGATTTACCCCAACCGCAGCCTAGCTACAGTGTTTCGCCTAGTGAGTATGCTCAGCCTGACTGTGCCATTCCTGAGGCTAAGTCTTCATTTCGGGATACAGCGCATGCTCCCACACTTAGTGCGAAAAGCCTCTTTGCACAGGTACTTGCATTCCATGCCAGGTCGAAGTCCTGTTTTGTGCCTAGACACCATGCTAAAGCTGAAGTCTTTTTTCAGAGACTGTATTTCATGCTACTGAGCATGCTCAGGCACTTACTGCATCAGAGACCAGGTCCGGTAATGAACTCTTTGGCCCTGCCCCTGATGTGGGGGGCCCATATAGACCACAGGGCATCAGGTGCCCTGACGATGTGGCCAGGCCACTCCCAAATGGCTTGCAGAGGCCCGCCCCTATGACTTGTCACCTCATTATTGATGGTCAGACGATGACTGATGAGGTGTTTGTGTCGTGGCAGCCATGAGCTCATTATTGAAGTTGCGGTTCCAAATAGGACGCTAGTTATGCCACTCATGACGTGTCACTCTGATTTTGTCTCCAGGAGGTGCATTGTGGTCCACCCTGGTTTGGGGCGGACCCAGGTTATAAAACAGACTGAAGCCAACAAGGAGGTGCGCAGTCTTCTATTATGCTCCGAAAGAGCACACCTCCATGTGTTGAACCCATTGCGGCTTTAGGCCAGAGGTAGGCAGGGATAGGACGTCGATGCAGGCCGCCACCACAGTTGGTAACGCAGAACGGTTAAGACCAGCTCCTGTCCTACCAGTCCTACTTGTGCAGCCCAGTGGCATTAACAGGCCTGCTGCTGCTGATGCGCCTGCTGTCCACAGGTGTGGCCCCAATGCACACGGTCAGCGTACTCAATGGCCCCTGTGATGTTAACGGAGTTCCTGGGCTGGGTGAGCATGTGGACCCTGTGACGCTAACAGGGCTCCCAGTCTCCAGATCCGAGTGGCGTCTAACTCAGTTCAGGCTACTATTAGTTTCATAGCCACACAGCTCTGTATCCTCCACCTAATTTCAGTTGCCAACCTCTCCTTTTCCATCTGGGAGCACGGTGGACACTGACTGCTGATGGGGATATATACCTTTCTCTTTCTTTTCTTATTAATTTTTGTTATATAGCGGTAACATAGTATATACCACCTTATCCAAATCTGCCAGTCCCACCGTAACAGATGTTGTTTCTTCAGCAAATGTTACTTTTGCTTAACCACCAAACCCACGGACAAAAACTTTTTTCCCCTTTCCAACACACCTGTTCCCCTTTCCACCAGCATCTGTCCTTTTTCAACTCATTTTGTATATGACCAAAAGTGCAACTCTGCAGGGACACCGTACTCAATGCCATCTCAGCACAGCAGCCAACCCTCGGTCCCTCAGATGTGGACAAGTAAAAGACCATTTCCTCCTATCCATGACAAAGCGTTGAGATTCACTCTGTGCAGCACTGGTGTTTAGTGGAAAAGCAGATCTAGATTGCGTACCACCTTCTGCAGATACTCCTGTATACGTGCGTCCCTTTCTATGGCAGGAATTATTTCGCCAAATTTTGTCTTGTACCGGGGATCTAACAGTGTGGCAACCCAGTAGTTAGCATTACTTCGAATTCGTACAATCCGAGGGTCATGTTGTAGGTAGTGCAGCAAGAAGGCGCTCATGTGTCTTGTGCATCCAGGAGGACCAAGTCCTTGGTGTGTTGGTGGTAGAGAGGTGAAAATCGTGCCTCCTTCCTCTGCCCTCTCCCCCCAACCTCGCACAACCGAAATGTGAGCAAGCTCTCACTCATCTGCTGAGTCTTCCATGCCCATCGCCAGTTCGTCCTCCATTTCTTCATGGGCTCCTGCACCTTCCTCAACACTTTTTGCTGATACTATGCGCCCTTGTTAATCCCTCTCCCCCACCATGACTGCCGCCTAGGTGCCGCTGACCATCTGGACCTCGTAGATCTTGTTATCCCTTCCGCATATGACTCCTCCTGTACTTCCTCCCCTTCCTCTTGTCCCAACACCTGACTCCGAATAATGCTTACAGTGTGCTCCATCATGTAGATGACCAGAATTGTCACGCTGAGAATGGCATTGCCAGTGCTAAACATCTTCGTCGACATTTGTAAACTGTGTAGAAGGGTGCATAGGTCCTTGATCTGACACCACTCCAGCAGCGTGATCTGCACCACCTCTGGATCAAGTTAGGCCAGGCTATATGTCATAACGTATTGCAGCAGGGTTCGGCGGTGCTGCCACAAACACTGCAACATGTGCAGATTCAAATTCCTGCGTGTCGGCACATCGCATTTCAGCCGTTTAACCACCAGACCTAAAGACTTCTGGAGCGATGAAAGTTGTTGAGCTGCTGTGTGCGAACGATGGAAGTGAGCACATAGCGAGCGTACCCGCTGCACAAGGCCATGTAGGCCGGGATGGTGTTTTAAAAATTGCTGGAGAATTAGATTCAACACGTGAGCCACACAAGGCACGTGTGTCACATTGTCACGGCGAAGGGCTGCACCCATGTTTGCATCATTGTCACACTCGGCCTTCCTTGGCTGCTCGTTGAGTGGAGACAACCATTGATGAAACTTGGTCTCCAGAGCTAACCGTCCACAACTTCTCAGCGGTGTGACTCACATTTCCCATACATTTCAAAGTAAACATTTGACCGCATGATGGCATTGAGCTCTGCTGCCAGCATAGTAAGGAGGAGGTGTGTGGTTTTCCTTGTGCGCAGTTACAAGGAAGGGTGCCCTGACCACACAGGGTTTGGGCCGAGGTGAAGGACCCACACGAGGTTGAGGAGGCAGAAGCAGTGTATTAACTTCTATATACAGAGGAAGGTTTGATACAACTCGTGGGGACAGCAAGACTTGTTCAGCAGACCCGTCTCCATCTCTCCCCATAGTAACCCATTGCCCAGTCAGCGACATGTAACGCCCCTGTCCATGCTTACTGGGCCAAGTATCTGTGGTGAAATGCACCCTGTTACACAGTTTCTCAAAGAAGCGGTGATGTTTGGTGCGACATGCTGGTGTAGCGCGTGCACGCCTTTGTTGGAGAAGGAGTGGCGCCTGGGCACCGGCTCTTGGGGCACTGCGATGGGCATAAGGTCTCGAAATCCTCGGTTAAAAAGGTTGGAAAGGAAGCATTTTGGTAGCCAACAGTTTGCAGATGCTGAAAGTCAAGCTCTAAGCCATGTCATGCCCTTCTAAAAGCATGTAAAACACAGCAAGGGGACTCCAACCACAGTCTCCCTCGTTTTCACTAATTGGGCCACACACACCCCACTTGACTGGCATCAGTTGACCCCCATTTTCAAGATGAAAAAGATGGTTTGCATGAAGCACTCTCAAAAATACGCGTGCCTTTCGCCTCCCCTGGATGAGCCAGGGGAAGAAAAGTCCTCTGAGAGCCATGACTTGTTCATCTTGGTTCTGTTTTCAAAAGCGAGGGGACTCCAACCACAGTCTCCCTCGTTTCCACTAATTGGGCCACACACACCCCACTTGACTGACATCAGTTGACCCCCATTTTCAAGATAAAAAAGATGCTTTGCATGAAGCACTCTCAAAAATACGCGTGCCTTTCGCCTCCCCTGGATGAGCCAGGG
Source organism: Anomaloglossus baeobatrachus (assembly GCF_048569485.1). Taxonomy (NCBI): domain Eukaryota; kingdom Metazoa; phylum Chordata; class Amphibia; order Anura; family Aromobatidae; genus Anomaloglossus; species Anomaloglossus baeobatrachus. The sequence continues at coordinate 481,865,601 of NC_134357.1, read as the reverse complement.
GAAGAAAAGTCCTCTGAGAGCCATGACTTGTTCATCTTGGTTCTTTTTTCAAAAGCGAGGGGACTCCAACCACAGTCTCCCTCGTTTCCACTAATTGGGCCACACACACCCCACTTGACTGGCATCAGTTGACCCCCATTTTCAAGATGAAAAAGATGCTTTGCATCAAGCACTCTCAAAAATACGCGTGCCTTTCGCCTCCCCTGGATGAGCCAGGGGAAGAAAAGTCCTCTGAGAGCCATGACTTGTTCATCTTGGTTCTGTTTTCAAAAGCGAGGGGACTCCAACCACAGTCTCCCTCGTTTCCACTAATTGGGCCACACACACCCCACTTGACTGACATCAGTTGACCCCCATTTTCAAGATAAAAAAGATGCTTTGCATGAAGCACTCTCAAAAATACGTGTGCCTTTCGCCTCCCCTGGATGAGCCAGGGGAAGAAAAGTCCTCTGAGAGCCATGACTTGTTCATCTTGGTTCTTTTTTCAAAAGCGAGGGGACTCCAACCACAGTCTCCCTCGTTTCCACTAATTGGGCCACACACACCCCACTTGACTGGCATCAGTTGACCCCCATTTTCAAGATGAAAAAGATGCTTTGCATCAAGCACTCTCAAAAATACGCGTGCCTTTCGCCTCCCCTGGATGAGCCAGGGGAAGAAAAGTCCTCTGAGAGCCATGACTTGTTCATCTTGGGTTTTTTTTCAAAAACGAGGGGACTCCAACCACAGTCTCCCTCGTTTCCACTAATTGGGCCACACACACCCCACTTGACTGGCATCAGTTGATCCCCATTTTTAAGATGAAAAAGATGCTTTGCATGAAGCACTCTCAAAAATATGCGTGCCTTTCGCCTCCCCTGGATGAGCCAGGGGAAGAAAAGTCCTCTGAGAGCCATGACTTGTTAATCTTGGTTCTTTTTTCAAAAGCGAGGGGACTCCAACCACAGTCTCCCTTGTTTCCACTAATTGGGCCACACACACCCCACTTGACTGACATCAGTTGACCCCCATTTTCAAGATGAAAAAGATGCTTTGCATGAAGCACTCTCAAAAATACGCGTGCCTTTTGCCTCCCCTGGATGAGCCAGGGGAAGAAAAGTCCTCTGAGAGCCATGACTTGTTCATCTTGGTTCTCTTTTCAAAAGCGAGGGGACTCCAACCACAGTCTCCCGCGTTTCCACTAATTGGGCCACACACACCCCACTTGACTGGCATCAGTTTACCCCCATTTTCAAGATGAAAAAGATGCTTTGCATGAAGCATTCTCAAAAATACGCGTGCCTTTCGCCTCCCCTGGATGAGCCAGGGGAAGAAAAGTCCTCTTAGAGCCATGACTTGTTCATCTCGGTTCTTTTTTCAAAAGCGAGGGGACTCCAACCACAGTCTCCCTTGTTTCCACTAATTGGGCCACACACACCCCACTTGACTGGCATCAGTTGACCCCCATTTTCAAGATGAAAAAGATGCTTTGCATGAAGCACTCTCAAAAATATGCGTGCCTTTTGCCTCCCCTGGATGAGCCAGGGGAAGAAAAGTCCTCTGAGAGCCATGACTTGTTCATCTTGGTTCTTTTTTCAAAAGCGAGGGGACTCAAACCACAGTCTCCCTCGTTTCCACTAATTGGGCCACACACACCCCACTTGACTGGCATCAGTTGACCCCCATTTTCAAGATGAAAAAGATGCTTTGCATGAAGCACTCTCAAAAATACGCGTGCCTTTCGCCTCCCCTGGATGAGCCAGGGGAAGAAAAGTCCTCTGAGAGCCATAACTTGTTCATCTTGGTTCTTTTTTCAAAAGCGAGGGGACTCCAACCACAGTCTCCCTCGTTTCCACTAATTGGGCCACACACACCCCACTTGACTGGCATCAGTTGACCCCCATTTTCAAGATGAAAAAGATGCTTTGCATGAAGCACTCTCAAAAATACGCGTGCCTTTCGCCTCCCCTGGATGAGCCAGGGGAAGAAAAATCCTCTGAGAGTCATGACTTGTTCATCTTGGTTCTTTTTTCAAAAGCGAGGGGACTCCAACCACAGTCTCCCTCATTTCCACTAATTGGGCCACACACACCCCACTTGACTGGCATCAGTTGACCCCCATTTTCAAGATGAAAAAGATGCTTTGCATGAAGCACTCTCAAAAATACGCATGCCTTTCGCCTCCCCTGGATGAGCCAGGGGAAGAAAAGTCCTCTGAGAGCCATAACTTGTTCATCTTGGATCTTTTTTTCAAAAGCGAGAGGACTCCAACCACAGTCTCCCTCGTTTCCACTAATTGGGCCACACATATCCCACTTGACTGGCATCCGTTGACCCCCATTTTCAAGATGAAAAAGATGCTTTGCATGAAGCACTCTCAAAAATACGCGTGCCTTTCGCCTCCTCTGGATGAGCCAGGGGAAGAAAAGTCCTCTGAGAGCCATAACTTGTTCATCTTGGTTCTTTTTTCAAAAGCGAGGGGACTCCAACCACAGTCTCCCTCGTTTCCACTAATTGGGCCACACACACCCCACTTGACTGGCATCAGTTGACCCCCAGTTTCAAGATGAAAAAGATGCTTTGCATGAAGCACTCTCAAAAATACACGTGCCTTTCGCCTCCCCTGGATGAGCCAGGGGAAGAAAAGTCCTCTGAGAGCCATGACTTGTTCATCTTGGTTCTTTTTTCAAAAGCGAGGGGACTCCAACCACAGTCTCCCTCGTTTCCACTAATTGGGCCACACACACCCCACTTGACTGGCATCAGTTGACCCCCATTTTCAAGATGAAAAAGATGCTTTGCATGAAGCACTCTCAAAAATACGCGTGCCTTTCGCCTCCCCTGGATGAGCCAGGGGAAGAAAAATCCTCTGAGAGTCATGACTTGTTCATCTTGGTTCTTTTTTCAAAAGCGAGGGGACTCCAACCACAGTCTCCCTCGTTTCCACTAATTGGGCCACACACACCCCACTTGACTGGCATCAGTTGACCCCCATTTTCAAGATGAAAAAGATGCTTTGCATGAATCACTCTGAAAAATACGCGTGCCTTTCACCTCCCCTGGCTGAGCCAGGGGAAGAAAAGTCCTCTGAGAGCCATGACTTGTTCATCTTGGTGAACGTTAGTCTGTCCACATTGTCAGTGGACAGATGCGTGTGCTTAGCTGTCAGCACACCCCCAGCAGCACTGAGGACACGTTCCGAGAAAATGCTGGCTGCGGGACACAACAAGATCCCCAAGGCGTATGTGGTGAGCTCAGGCAATTTATCCAGATTGGAAGCCTAAAATGAGCAGGGCTCAAGTTGCACAGTAATGGCATAGACGTTCTCTTGCATATACCCATATCTGTGTCTCCTCCTCTTTTTCCTTGTCCAGCTCCTTTGTTTTCGCATGAGTATATGTCCTTGTCACTTTCCCATGTGTTTGTGTTGTGAGTTGTTTGTCACCTTTTGGACACCTTTGAGGGTGTTTTCTAGGTGTTTTTATGTGTTTGTGATTGCCTGCCATTGTTTACTATGTGGTTCGAGTTCGGTTCGTCGAAAGTTCGCCGAACTGAACTCGAACGAGACCTCCGTTCGACGAACCGAACTCGAACTGAACCACGGCCGGTTCGCTCATCTCTAGTCATCAGGCACAGGTCATCAGCTGGCATAGGTCATCAGGCGGCCCAGGTCGTTAGGCAAGGGTCATCAGCTGGCACAGATCATCTGGCACAGGTCCTGAAGCCAGGTCCTCAGGAATGAGCCACAGCAGGATGACGCTGGCTCAGCAGGTACTTCAAGACTCACTTTGAACATGCAAACATGATTTATTCACAGGATACAGCAGGACAAGGGTACATAACATGATAGGATAAAAGGAAACACCACAGAACTTCAACTACAAAACACACAGACAAGGGTGGAGTCTGAGAACATGCCGGTGACTGAATACACCGGTACCTGAGTATGCCGGATACATGGTCAACCAGACTACAGACAGGTAAACAGGCTCAGACAGGTGACCGGACTCAAGCAGTACACCGTGCTATGGCAGCAGCAGACTCCAGACCTACGGCAGCACAGACTGCACAAACACACAGATCATCTACAAGAAATGCTATGCAATGCTCTGGCGCCTCCCATCAAGGGAAGGAGGCTTAAATAGTTGGTACCTCCCAGCGATAGGCTGGGGACAGCTTAGCAAGATGCGTACACCTCCCTATAAAGGAATAGGAAAAGTGCGTGTGTACCCCCTACGTTAGAGAGTGTGACGCCCTGGACTAGCCAGGTAGTCACATACATACCAACACACACACACCCCACCCTAGACAGTTACAACAGTCAGAGAAAAACCCTTGTTGCCTCCCTCCAGAGTCTGATGTCCACACCAGGTGGGGCGGAGCCAGGCGGTTGGCCCAACCCACCGAGGAGTTCACAGGCCTGGAGGCGGGAAAAGTGTCAGATCAGTTTAGGAGGTGGAAGTGAGAGGAGTGAACACTTGAGGTGTCTGGGTTGGAGCCCAGACACTGACAGAAAGGTTGGCAGACGGTGGTGGAGATCTGCAGGAGTTGGTGGAACTCCGCAGAGCCGTAAGGACCGGGGTCGGGCGTCGGCCCACCGGTACCGGACGGGGAACGGAGTGAAGCTAAGCACACAGGCAGGGCCATCGGACCCCGACCAGGCTTGGAGCCGCCGTCAATAGTCAAATCCGAATGTGACAGGAACCCCAGGGGTTTCTCAACTACTAACTCCCGATTGAAGGCAACCGTCTACCCAGAGAGGATATAAAGCCACCGCCACAGACTAGAGATCCAAGGGCCAGCGCCTGCAGGCAAAATGGGCTCCTACGGCACCTATACGCCGGGAAGCGGACTACCGGTGGGCAACCACAGGAGTCAAGAACATTCTCAAAGGTGCAGAGAAAGACAGCCACCATCAGCCGTCCGGGGAGAGCACAACAACAACACTGCAGCCGGCTGCGGGACCCGTCCATCCGGTCGTTTTGGTTTACCTACAACTCTGTCAGTGATTGTCTGGGCCACGCAGTCCCTGCACCCCAGCCATCCAGCCTCCCCGTCACCACCACCGGGCCCCGGGAACGCCAAACCCCCCTACCCATTGAGGGGACAACATCTCAGCTGCACCCTACCATCTCTCCCGGGATCCCCGTTACCAGCAGCGGTGGTGCTATTATCACCACGACCCGTGGGTGGCGTCACGAACAATCTCCCTAACCAAACCACCTCCTTTCACTCACGGGTGAGGAGCGCTGCTCGAGTCTCCGGGTCCAGTCCACCGCTCGAGCCACCGAGAAGCAGCAGCAGAAGCCCCGGACCCGAGCGTGGTGAGCGCGTCCCCTCCATCCACGACAACTTGGCGTCACAAACAGGATAGAACCGATCTACTTACCAGTAGAAGTGCGCCTTCTGGTCCCCGCCGGCGGCGTCCGGCCGAAAAATTGAAAGCGCCGCCATCTTTGGCGCAAAAATCTCCCGCTCGAGCGTCTTCCCCAAGCAGGGAAGGCGCGAAAGCGAAGCCCTGCCCGCAACAAGCGGAAGTGGTAGAAAGAACCAAGGTGGGACGGGAAAAAGATGTCTGCGCTCGACGGAGCCATTGGAGGAGTGGCGGTCGCAGCCGCAGCAGCGCCCGTAGATGGAAATGGGATAGCCCGTGCTCCGGCCGCAAGAGCGGGAGAGGCCGCGGGCCCAGCGGTCACCCAGGTAATGCCGTTCTCCCTGCCCTATGTGCCCGGTGCTACCTGGCTACCGCAGTATGATGAGATGCCTGATGCTTTGCAGGTGTTCCGGAAAAAGATTAGCCCAGTCCTCGATTTATATCCCTTGACTGACAGGCAACGGGCAGCGGTAATACTAGGGCAGCTAACCGGCGCGGCTGAGCAGGAGACGGAGACCTGGACCGACGCGGATCAGGCCTCAGTGACAACCATTTTTGAGAAACTCCAAATCGCTTTTGAGACCCGCACGGAAGCGGAATTGCGGATGCAGTTCTATCAGTGTCGACAGCGGCCTGCGGATAATATAAGAGACTATGCCCTGCGCCTGCAAACCGCCCTTCGTACGCTGAAGCGGGTGGACACTATTAACGATGCAGACAGCAATAAGATGCTAGTGGAACAATTCCTGCAAGGGCTGGGGGCTGCGGAAGACCGCAAGCAGCTACGGCTATGGGCCCTAGAACACCCCAATCTGGACTTTGCAGTGCTGAAGGAGCTGGCCATCAAGGCCCTGCAGGCCCCAACGCCAGACGCTCCTGAGGCTGCCCCATGGCCGGCTGAAACCGCTCCCATTACGGTGGCACCTCCTCTCCCGGCTCTCCCGGCCCCTGCAGCGCCCGTCGGGATGATGGAGGAGCTAGCTGCCCAGGTCCGCCGCATGGATGGAGACCTAGCCAAGATCCTTGCCACACTCCAGCTTCCGACGAGAGCCAAGTCCCCAGGGAGGATCCAGCTCGCCAACAGCCCGGAAGCGGCCGCACCCGAAGAGGCCCCGGCAGTCCGCCCGGCCAGTACAGAGGTGGAAGATAGCCCGCCTCAAGCCCGGAAAGTGACGCTGACCGCTCCCAAGCTCCAGGCCTCAGCTGAGGCTGCGGAGGGTTGCTGCTGCAAGGCAGCAAAACAGGCCGCGACACAGCGGTGCCCCCCTACCCAGAGGATGCCGGTCGTGGCCCGCATCGGGGGGCACCAGCTGGGCCCAACCCCCGCGCTAGAGGAGCCGCCATGTTGGGAATGGCAGCCAAACCTGATGGGCCGAGAGGTAGAGGCCCGGGAGAAAGAGAAGGCTGCTATCCTGGCCCGCACTGTAGAGGCAAAGGACGCTCTCCAGAGGGCCTCTCCCGAAGCTCGGGGCCCGATCTTTGAAGGTCAAGTCCAGCAGTTCTACTCCCAGCGTGGATGGGGGTTTATTCACGAGCCAAGCCTGGGGGTCGAGGTGTTCTTCTCCAGGTGAGATGTGCACAGCCAGCTGCCCCTGAGCCATCCGAAGCGTGACCTCTGTGCGGGTGAGTTGGTCACCTATACCTGCCACCTGGGAGAGAGGGGCTGGTTCGCCCTGGATGTCCAGAGAAGGGTGAGCCATGATGACCTCGAACAGCCCCGGTGACCTCCTCCGCCGTACAATCCCAAGGCGGATCTGGAGGAAGTAAGTGGCGACGGTGACCTCCAGCAAAGGCAGCGGTCCTCCGTTGCAACCAAGTTGTCCCTATTGGGACCCTCAGCAGTTTGAATGAATAAAAGATAATCCAACCGAAGCTTCATCTGATTCTCTACTTGATTATTCCGGCCGTTGCCGGCAAGTTGCCCCCGGAGGGACCCTATGTGTTTACCGTATGCATGAGAAACTGCTCATGGACATGGCCGAGAACTGGCAGGCCACCCACGAACTTGTGGGCCTGTAAATAATTTAGTGGGCTGGTTTCCGTCAGTGCTGCCTCCGGAGAGGCAGATTGGAGGAAGGGCCCGCAGCAGAGGAGGCTGGGGCCCGGCCACCACCAGGATCGGTAGCCATCCTCCGGGGGTCAGGGGTCCCCCTGGACGTGGGTTCCCCTGGAGTGACAGCCGCGTGCGAGACAGTTTCTTAGGGGCAGCATCAAGGATCAGGTTATTTGGGGGGGAGAGCGGATGACCGTTAACCCGTCCGTTTAATAAAAATGTTTGAAACGTTAAAGCAATGCACCTCCCGTCAGGGAAGATTTGAAAAATATGCATATGTTGAAAGTTTTAATGTGTTATTTATCTTTTACAGTTTTTGAACAAAAATAAAACCGGTGATGGACGGGCAGCCTGCGGACGGTCTGCATTTTACCAAAGGGAAGTGTGACGCCCTGGACTAGCCAGGTAGTCACATACATACCATCACACCCCCCCACCCTAGACAGTTACAACAGTCAGACAAAAACCCTTGTTGCCTCCCTCCAGAGTCAGATGTCCACACCAGGTGGGGCGGAGCAAGGCGGTTAGCCCAACCCACCGAGGAGTTCACAGGCCTGGAGGCGGGAAAAGCGTCAGATCAGTTTAGGAGGTGGAAGTGAGAGGAGTGAACACTTGAGGTGTCTGGGTTAGAGCCCAGACACTGACAGCAAGGTTGGCAGACGGTGGTGGCCGTCTGCAGGAGTTGGTGGAACTCCACAGAGCCGTAAGGACCGGGGTCGGGTCGGGGTCGGGCGTCCTTTCACTCACGGGTGAGGAGCGCTGCTCGAGTCCCCGGGTCCGGTCCACCGCTTGAGCCACCGAGTAGCAGCAGCAGAAGCCCCGGACCCAAGCGTGGCGAGCGTGTCCCCTCCGCCCACGACAGAGAGCAGGAAACCCCACACAACATCTGCAGAGCCTGCAGCCTAGGAGTACTTTTAGTACTTTTTGGGAAGAGAAAAATAATTGTGTTAAAAAAATACAAAAGAAAAATAACAAATATCCAGATATTTAATGGTGGCTGTCTTCCTCACAAAGTGTGCGTGTTACAAACTACCTTTTCCCCCCTTTTTTTAGTAGTCAAATTTCCTTCTGTACATGCCACTCACATAGTAGCGCATGCAGCAACTGCTAGATTTTTGGATGTGCTTGTATTATTTCTTGTGAAGAAGGGAATAATTGTTTTTTTTTGTTTTTTAAATCCCCAAATTTTACTGCAACTGTCTATCTTTCAAAGTGTGTGTCACCACTTCTGCTATTTTACAGTAGTCAAGTTTAACATATGTACATGCCACACCAAAACTTCAACCTGTTCCCATTGCTGGCTATTTGGACGTGTACCCAGCATCTTTTCTAATCCTTTTTGGGACGGAAGGAAGAATGGTTTTAAACAATATAAAAACATTATTTAAAAAAATCCAAACAAATAACTGTAATAGTCTACCTCTAAAATTGTGCTTGCCAGAAACTACTATTTATTTGCCCACCATTAGTAGTCAAATTTGTCCCCTGTACATGCCACACCAATACTGTGGCCGGTTGCTGCAGCTAGCTTTTTGGATGAGTACTTAGCATTTCCTGTTTGGTCTTGCTTGGGGAGGGGGAATTTTGGTTAAACACAGTGACAAAAGGTTATTATATTGTAATAATAAAATTTATGGTACAAAGGAAAAGTGACAATGGCAGTAAACAGAGTAATGTAAAAGAAAATAACAGCATAACAGTATCTGACAAGAAAAATATAGGAGCTACTAGCAGCAGCAGCACCACCAATGGCACAGCTATCCTTGCAGTAGTACTGCCAAATGTCACAGTTGACTTCTAGTATTCTACACAAGAACAGTAGTGAGAAGGAATCCGAGTAAAGGCCCCATCACACACAGAGATAAATCATTGGCAGATCTGTGGTTGCAGTGAAATCATGGACATTTGTTCCATTTGTACACAGCCACAAACCTGGCACTGATTGTCCACAATTTCACTGCAACCACAGATCTGCCACAGATTTATCTCTGTGTGTGACAGGGCCTTAAGTCATGAAATATATGGCACTTCACTTATCCCAGCCAAAGCAGGATAATGTTACCTCTGACAGCAACACTGTCAGTTTGAGTCAGTGTTTTGCATGGTCTTCCTCTGTAGCCATAACTTAATCTTTTAAATTCAATCAATGATACGTGTATCTCGTCTAACCCTTTGTCTCTAAAGCCACAGCATTTAGGGGCTAAGGAAGATATTGTACTTCTTTCAGTTGATTTATTGGATAAGATGAATGGTCAGTGTTTATACTCGTATAAGATGGGAATGGAAGAGATAGACAGCATGATCCAAATGCCTAGCGGCTTGGTTCCTCTGTCAGCCTTGTTAGTAAGGGCAATGACTGTTGCAAATTAATTTGCCACAAATAAAATTTTTCAAAAGGTTAGCTCAGAAGGTCTATAAAGAAGCCACCATTTCTACAGAAATAGATGGAAGATATGCTCTTCTGTAGATTCATTCAGGTACAGTTATGAAAAAGCTCTGTCTCATTCCCAAACTGAAATGTCATCTTGCCAATTTGCACCACCTAAGACCTGTCAATCATGAAATCAACTGAAACATCACCATTAGTGGTGGGCGAGTATTAAAATGCATGGGGGCTCATTTCTCAAATCAAGCAAGTTGGACTACTAGGGTGCTCGACTTGAGTAACACTTGAGTAACAGGTATAATGGAAGTCATTGGGAGACTCGAGTATTTTTCCAGCAGACCCTCCCAGGAGGTCTGAGAGGCAGTAAAATCAATGAAATTTGCAGAAACAGTGCTCAAATGGAATGAAAACAGCATGGAGAAGATGCCTGGATGCATCTCTAACTCCTGGATTGTAATGTTGTCAGATTATTAAGCCACTTGTGCAGACTGACAATAAAACATACCAAACCGAAGATAAAAATGAATTTAACAGGAAAAATTGTTAGGAATTATTATTTCCAGTATGATAACTTATATTTAAGGCAAATTAGCAAAGAGATAAAACAAAAAAAAAAATCCCCCTCCATCCCTTAGGCTATATTTCCACTAGAGATGAGCCACGCCCCTAGAGTTTGAGTTCGGTTCAGTTCGTCGAACGGAGGACAAGTTCGTCGAACGTTCGACGAACCAATTCGAACCCCATTGAAAACAATGGCAGGCATACACAAACACATAAAACACATTATACATGTACACATACAGTTAATAAACAATGCCATTACACTTACAGGTCCACGCGACACGTCCTGCACTCTGTCTCTCGCCGCTTTTCCTTCCGATAATCGCTGCGTCCTCCCAGTAACCAGCACTGATGATAGGACCTTCCGTGACGTCAAAATAGCATGTGACCAGTCAAGTGTGTATCATCTCATTGGCTACAGACTGGACAAAAGGGAGAAAAGAGTATACTCTATGGGGATCACCACAAAAGGCTATATGTAAAAAATGGAAACTTTATTACAGAGGCAAAAAACACATGACAATATTAAGAATATGACAGTATACAACACACACTTTGTGCAATTAAAAACATTTAAAAAGGCCAAAAGGGCAACATTCTCCACCAGGCCAGAACCCTTTGTATCTCAGTGATCAAAAATAAGAATATGCACCAGAGTCAGATAGCCTCTCCCCTAGTCATCCAAAGAACAATAAACATCAAATATTCCAGTCTTTATGCAAATATTATAGCTTAACAGTTTGTTCACAATATATCAAACAGTATTGGTACATAGAGAGTTATAAATTAAAAAAATTGGCTACAGACTGGTCACATGGCTAGACGTCATGCTAGGTCCTGTCAGTGCATCTCTCCGGTACGCGGTGCTCATTTGTGCATCTCCCTGTACCGGCAAGATGCTCTGGCACATGGTCGGCTTCCCCGTTCCTGCATGTGGGTGCTCTTTACAGAGTCAGCCCACATGCAAGGACTGGCTGCCACAGCTGGTGAATTGCGGCACCGGGAATCACGTGCACGAGGAGCAGCAGCGTCTTCCTCCCATGCAGTGCTGTCTGATGTAGCAGAGCTGCATGGGCTGAAGGAGAAAGAAGACAGAAGACCAGGATCGTGGAGGGGTGACAGGGAGTAATAAACATGGAGTCTCTAAATGTGTATGTGTATTTATTTCTATTAAAGTATTTTTTCTCTGTGTGGTGTCTTTTATTTAACCCTTTATTGGAGACAATGCAGCCTCATTCCGTGAACTGCTTCGATTTTAGAGGTGTGGCCCGCGGCTCACAGCTGATGTCCGGCTCCTCCCCTCAGTGCATAATTAAATTAAATTATAATTATAAATAAATAATAATTATAATTTAAAATTAAATTAAATTCTTTACAGGGGCGGTCGGGACTTGAACTCATGAAGTAATGCTTCTTAGGCAGTTGCTCTAACCATTGAGTCACTGCCTCTAATGAGAAACATATGAAGATTTGGTCATCTTGACCTCTGCATTGCAGAGTGAAGGCTCCGGTGACAGTGCGGCTCACTTCAGGTGCTGCGTGGAGAAGGACACAGATCGCTCGTGTTCTACGGGGCTCCCTGTCATCTTCATGTAGCAGAGCTGACAGTGTTGTGTGGATTACTTCGGACCTGGATTGTTGTTTGGGGATTAATAAAGAGGTAAATTAGGGGGTTTTTTGTATTTTATTCCAAATAAAGGATTTTTCGCTGTGTGTGTTTCTTTACTTTCACTTACAGGTTAATCATGGAAGGTGTCTTGGGGAGACGCTTGTCATGATTAACCCCGTTATTACCTTGATTGCTACCGCACCAGGGCAATTCAGGATGAGCTGGGTAGAGTCCCGGGACTGCCGCATCTAATGGGTGCGGCAATTCCGGGCAGCTGCTGGGTGATATTGTTAGGGTGGTGGGCTCCCCATAATGTGGCGCTCCCCATCCCGACAATACCAGCCTCCAGCCACGTGGCTTTATCCTGGCTGGTATCAAAATTGGGGGAACCGCATTTTTTTTTTAATTATTTAGTTATTTATTTTACTGCACGATATAGACCCGCCCACCAGCGGCTGTGATGGGTTGCAGTGAAACAGCTGTCATCGTGGGGGCGTGTCTGACTGCAACCAATCATGGGCGCCGGTGGGCGGGGAAGGCACGGAATACCTGATTGAATAATGACGCGGGAGCCATTTTCAAAAGAGGAAAAGCCACCAGAGCTTTGTGACAGCCGTGCAGCAAGGCGCCCGTGATCGGTGAGTAGGAAAAAGAGAGGGATTGTGCTGGGGACGCAGGACGGATGCAGATATGCAACGTGCGCACATACTTACTGTGAAAAGCCACGCTTTTGGTGATCAAACCGTTCTCGAACGTAACTCGAACTGCCAAGCTTTTAGTAAATCGTTCGAGTTCATCGAACGACTCGAACACTGCCCAAAATCACTCGAACATGAAATTGGCGAACTGTTCGACTCGAACATCGCTCATCTCTAATTCCCACATAGCGTTTTGGCTGCGTTTTTGTACTTTCTCATTGCTTTAAATGGGAATGTTTTTTATTCACTGCCAGTGCCGCCATCAGGGCATTACAACCGTGACACCTGAACGATGCCTTACCCTGTCATCCCTCAGCTCACCGGGCTCCAGGGGTCGGGCCCGCAATCAGGGCAATGAGAGGGGCCCAGGCTGCTCAAAGAGAGCTGCACTCTCTCTTCCTGTTCAGCACTGATCTATGTGATCGGCGAAGAGCAGGACAGGAAACTTACCGGACCAGAATGGAGGCTGCAGGAGCTGAGAAGGTCAAGGACCTTCTGCCCGAGTAACTTCAGGACCTTTCAGGTCATCTGACTAATCATGTGCCTGGTCACATGACCAGAAATGGTTGTGTTTAATTCCAGTGGGTAGAAGAACCTGTGAGCATGACCGGCTTGGTTAGTGGGCATGACAGCTTGTTTGGTGGGCATAGTGATGTTTCCTCCCATCTATTATAATCATGCAAGGGGGCTTCGCAACCCCCTGCACCCGCACATATGGGGGTCTTACCTCCAGAAGACCCCACTTCTATTATAATGAACTCTATACACACATGGACTTAGGGAAAAAATGTTGCTTCTTGATATTAACAATGTTGGCGGAGGCCCTGCCCCTTCTGGTCACATGGGCGTGATGTCAGCAGAGGTCCCCCTGTCCACTGGAGTTTAGACGTTACCGTTCAGCTGCTGCAGCCTCCATGCAGGTCCCAGTGTCTCCTCTCCTGCTCTGCACTGATCATGAACTGCAAGATGGGCTAATGTATGGTGTGTGTTAATATATATACCTGTTGTAGGGCTGTGTGTGTATTTGTGAATGTATTCTGCATGTAGCAGAGCTATGTGGGTGTATATGTGCATGTATTCTGCGTGTGGCAGAGCTATGTGTGTATATGTGCATGTATTCTGCATGTATCAGAGCTATGTGTGTATATATGTGCATGTATTATGTGTGTAGCAGTGCTGTGTGTGTGTATGTGCATGTACTCTGCATGTAGCAAAGCAATGTGTGTGTATATGTGCATGTATTCTGAGTAGCAGAGCTATGTGTGTGCATATGTGCATGTTCTGTGAGTAGCAGAGCTATGTGTGTGTATATGTGCATGTACTCTGAATGTAGCAAAGCTATGTGTGTCTATATTTGCATATATTCTGAGTGTAGCAGAGCTATGTGTGTGTATATGTGCATGTATTCTGTGTGAAACAGAGCTATGTTTGTATATGTACAAGTAGTCTCCCTGAAGCAGCGCTATGTGTGTGTGTATATTTGCATGTATTCTGCGTGTAGCCGCGCTATGAGTGTATATGTGTATGTATTCTGCATGTCCAAGATGGACTTGGACTAAGAGCAATTTGCTCGAAACGCGTTCCATCTACATGACGGGTCCGAGAGGATTTTTATGTCTTGGGATGTAATGTACATCACCCCATGTTTTTTAATGGATTCTGAATAAAAATTGACCTTTTATTTACTTGGACGTGGATGCTGGACATTTTTTTTTTCAGTATGGTGCTGTGTATACACAATATGCAGCCTCCAGCCTCCATGTTATGTATACACAGTCAGTAGTCTCTATATTATATATACACAGTCAGCATCCTCTATATTTTATTATATAGCCAGTAGCTTGTATACACTGTATTATATATATTATGTATATACACATATGGCTGATGATTCTGTCTAGGGCTCGTCATTTTGGTAACCCAAAAAACAGCGCATGTAGCTTTTTTCGGGCTGTCAAAATGACGACTAGAGGGTAATGTTTGATTGGTGAGGACTGTTTGCAAAATTGGAGATTTTCCAAGAGTGGTGGAGGGACTGGGGAAGGTTCAAGGTGTGGAGGTGGAGCTGGGGTGGAGGCGGAGTATCAAGGGGGCCTAAAATTTTGGCAGTATGGGGCCCTGAAATTCCTGGTGGCAGCCCTGTTAACTGCTGAATATAATTTTAATATTTAGCAGTGGAGTAAGGCGCTATTAGCCGAAACATGTCGGATTTCTCTTGATGTATCAATCCCCCACTGTGATCATGATTTTTGGACTTTTTTTAAACGGATTTCAATAAATAATTTTAACCTTCTGGAGTGCTGGAGACTATATTGTTTAATATTTACTAACTTATTTGAGCATGAGGTATGTGTGACATGGTTAGACACATCCTGTTCAATTTTTGAAGGAAGGACTCTGAACCTAAAAAAGCCTAAGTGGATTATGCATTAACTGACAAAAATTAGAAGGAAGAAGGACTCTGATACACCTTGTATTAGACATAAAGGAAGGCCTTATACACGTTATGTTAAAATTGTTAGGTTGTAGGATTCATAAATCCTATGCACTAAATGCAAGGGCTGCTACAAATTAGAAGGAGGGACTGATATACCCCTTGGAAGACATGTAGAAGAGGGCCACAAAATAAATTATTTGACAATGTTAAAATGTTGTAAGTTTTAAATTGTAAAAAGACCGGAACTTTAAAAACTAAATTTTAAAAAGATTGTGCAAAGAGACAGAATGGAATGATACTGACATTTGACAGCAAGAAATACAACAAGATGGAAAAAAGCAAGTACTTGACTTGCCCTCTAAATAAATGTTCTGACGATTTTAAAAAGATTTTGAATTGGATTGGAAAAAGAATACATTTTTTAATGATTTTAAAAAGTTTGTACAAAGAGACAATCCGTCAATGAATGCATGTAAAAAGTTATCCAGTTGTGTACTGTGGAAGAGATTTATAGGACCAGAAGGAACACTCATTTCCATCAGATGATACTGATATTTGACAGTGAAAAATACAAGATGTAACAAAGCAAGAACTTGGCTTGAATGAAACAAGATCTGTTGACGTGGCTAGTGAAGACTATATGGATAGTAAAGATCTTACCACTAGAGATGAGTGAGCAGTAAAATGCTCGGGTGCTCGATGCTCGGGTCGAACATTTTGAAATGCTCGGGTGCTCGACCCAAGCACCGAGCCCAATGTTAGCCTATAGGATACCCGAGCATTTTTCCGGCGGCACCCCCGGCGGTCTGGAAAAAGCTCAAAAATGTCACAAATGTATAACAACACTGCTCAAATTACATGAGAGTAGCATGGGGAAGACCCCTGTAGGCATTTCTGACTCCCATGTCACTGCTGTGAGCAATGTTGTCTTTGTATTGGGGGGAATCCTGTGTTCCTCCTCCCGTGTGACATGTACTTTCCCTTAGTAGTGTATGTGCGGCAGCTTGTCACTGCCTGTACATTCACTGCTAAGCTAAACCAAAAGTGAACAGTAGAAAAAAATATATATGTCATATTCACCTATCTGCAGACTCCCGGGACACATCCGATCGCTCCAGGACCTGCTACATGACAGCATCAGCTGATCATATAAGTCCAGCGGTGAGGCCTACTTTTTACCGCCTGGCCGGTTTAAATGATCAGCTGATGCTGTCAGGTGACCGCATCAGCAGATTACCGGTGGGTCCTGCAGCGATCGGACAGGAGTCTGCACATAGGAGTATAAGTTTTTTTTTTTCTACTGATACATCAGCTGATTGTGTAAACGGCTTTTAAACAATCAGCTGATGTGTCATGTGATTCAGGTCCTTGAACCTGATACATCTGATTGTTTTGCTTTCCTTACGGCAAACTGATCAGATAATACTAGATACGGATTGAACATCGCGGGACCCTCGACCCAGGATTACGGTGGGGTGGGTTCTTTAGTTCAATAAAGATGGAGTCACTAATTGTGTTGGGTTTCATTTCTAATAAAAAAAATGTTTCTCTGTGTTGTGTTTTTTTTTTACCTTTACTAGAAATTCATGGTGGTCATGCCTAATATTGGAGTGAAACCATGAATTTAGGGCTTAGGGCCAGTTGATAATACACAGCTATCCCTAACCCCATTATTACCCAGCGAGCCACCCGGCACCAGGGCCACTGGAGAATTGTATACAGCGCCAGAAGATGGCGCTTTTATGAACGCGCCATTTTCTGGGGAAGCTGCGGACTGCAATTCGAAGCAGGGGGGCCCAGAAAGCTTGGGCCAACCTGTACTGCGGATTCCAATCCCCAGCTATCTAGTTGTACCTGGCTGGACACAATAATTGGGCGAAGCTCACATCATTTTTTTTTTAATTATTTCATGAAATTCATGAAATAATTTAAATTAAAAGGGCTTCCCTGTATTTTTGGTTCCCAGCTGGGTACAAATAGGCAGCTGGGGGATGGGGGCAGTCCGTATGTGCCTGCTGTACCTGGCTGGCATACAAAAAAATGGCAAAGCCCATGTTGATTTTTTTTTTTTTTTTAAATCTTTAAAAATAAAAGAAAAAACCCAAACACATAACCCTAACCCAAGGGTAAGGGGTAAAAAAAAAAGCGTGGGCTCCCACTGCATTTTCTATTGCTGGCTAAGGGTAACCCAAGTAGTAGCAGCTACTGGCTGTTAACCCCCACTGCTTGCTGTTATCTTCACTGGCAATGGAAAATCCAGGGAAGCCCTTTTTTAAAGTTTTTTTTGATGATGTGGGCTTCGCCATATTTTTGTATGCTAGCCAGGTACAGCAGGCAGGGCAACCCCAGCTGCCTATTTGTACCCAGCAGGGAACCAAAAATATAGGGAAGCCCTTTTTATAATTATTTCATGAATTTCATGAAATAATTAAAAAAAAATGACTTGGGCTTCACCTGATTTTTGTGTCCAGCCAGGTACAACTAGGCAGCTGGGGATTGGAATCCACAGTGCAGGTTGGCCCAAGCTTTCTGCCCCCCCGCTGTGAATTGCAGTCTGCAGCCGCCCCACATAGAAGCGCCATCTTCTGGCGCTGTATCCAACTCTTGAAAAAAACCAAGGAGAAAATTGTAGAAAAAATACCCTGACTATAAATAAATAAATTGCAAGTGCTTAATAAACAGGGTACTTAGTATATACATTTTTGCAAAAAGGTAAGAAGCTGTCTCACCTCGTCACGGTGTACCCATCTGAGACAGTCCCTAACCTACTAAAGTTAAAAACATATTCTGGACCTGACTAGTGTCATGTCAAAACTTCAATATGGATGGTAAAGTGGTTAGCTGGGTCCCAGATTAAATACACAGCAAAAAGTGAGAAGCAGGTAATTGTTCAGCCTCAGTATCAGGAGGGCTGCACCCCCAACTTGCATTAAAGCAAGATAACAGACAAAAAAAAAAAAAAAACTGAGCTGTGACAAATGTTCAATAAACATGCAACATTACAAGCATGTGAATTGCAGCCTCAAGACTAGAAAAAAAAACCAACGAGAAAATTGTAGAAAAAATACCCTGACTATAAATAAATAAATTGCAAGTGCTTAATAAACAGGGTACTTAGTATATACATTTTTGCAAAAAGGTAAGAAGCTGTCTCACCTCGTCACGGTGTACCCATCTGAGACAGTCCCTAACCTACTAAAGTTAAAAACATATTCTGTACCTGACTAGTGTCATGTCAAAACTTCAATATGGATGGTAAAGTGGTTAGCTGGGTCCCAGATTAAATACACAGCAAAAAGTGAGAAGC
This sequence comes from Anomaloglossus baeobatrachus, assembly GCF_048569485.1. Lineage (NCBI taxonomy): Eukaryota > Metazoa > Chordata > Amphibia > Anura > Aromobatidae > Anomaloglossus > Anomaloglossus baeobatrachus. The sequence continues at coordinate 481,847,197 of NC_134357.1, read as the reverse complement.
AGGTAATTGTTCAGCCTCAGTATCAGGAGGGCTGCACCCCCAACTTGCATTAAAGCAAGATAACAGACAAAAAAAAACAACAAAAAACTGAGCTGTGACAAATGTTCAATAAACATGCAACATTACAAGCATGTGAATTGCAGCCTCAAGACTAGAAAAAAAACAAGGAGAAAATTGTAGAAAAAATACCCTGACTATAAATAAATAAATTGCAAGTGCTTAATAAACAGGGTACTTAGTATATACATTTTTGCAAAAAGGTAAGAAGCTGTCTCACCTCGTCACGGTGTACCCATCTGAGACAGTCCCTAACCTACTAAAGTTAAAAACATATTCTGTACCTGACTAGTGTCATGTCAAAACTTCAATATGGATGGTAAAGTGGTTAGCTGGGTCCCAGATTAAATACACAGCAAAAAGTTTTTGTTTTTTTTTTTTTTATCCAACTCTTTCAGCGGCCCTGGTGCCGGGTGGCATGCTGGGTAATAAGGAGTTAATACCAGCTTTGTTTTACCACCTCCATCATCAAGTTGCAAAAAGCCTCAGTGTCCACCAAAAGCCTAAATGGCAACATTTCCATGTCAAGGAATCTGAAAATGTGGCTGTTTAGTGTTTGGGCCTGTGGGTGGGTGGCTGGGTATTTCCGCTTACATTCCAAGGCATCCAATGAACAACTGAATTCTTCTTGTTTATTTCTGCAATGAAGTGGATTTTGTTTGCTGATGGTGGTGGCCAATGTGCAATGATAGGTGGCTAGTGGCCTGGCCCCTGCTGAGCTTGGTATGGCACAGGTAGAAAAATAATGTCTTCGGCACTTGGAATAAAAAAGTGCCAGACTGGGGAACACCTAATCATTGACTTGGGATCTGGCTGCATTTAGTTGCTCTGGGGAACATTGCCCGCCTTTTCCCTCTGGCCCCTCATTGCCTCTTTCAGCCCTTTGCAGTGCTGTAGATCTCTCCCCCTTTCTGATGCTGTGCTCTCTCTGCATGCCACTCTGCCAGGTTGGGTCAGTGACATCATCATCCACCACCTCGTCTTCCACTTCCACATTTTGGTCTTCCTAATGACTTGTTGACTTAACATGACTTGTTGGTAACTGTGTCTCATGATCATCCAACTCTTGAGACACTAATTGCTGTTCACTACTTTCGGCTTTTGCTGACCATGGCTGCTCAGCTATTTGGGCATCACCACACACAATCATGTCCCTCTTGAAACACGCACATTGAGAGGCCAGAAGAAGCCATAATTGTAAATGTAAAGAGCTCCTCGGAGTGTTTAAGCGAGGGGTCACTTGTCCCCAGGTAGTCGCCATGGTAGGAATAAAAAGGATCAGGGTGAAGATTATGTTGTCTAGACTCTTGGCTAGTGACACTGGAACATGTGGAAGACAGGGTGGTGCTGGGAAAAAGACTGGAAGCATTATCTGCCATCCAACCCACAACCTGCTCATATTGGTCTGGCTTCAACAGTGGTGTCATGTCCTCTCCTGAAAAGTTAGACAGGAAGATAGGTCTAGATGATGCATGTGTTTCACATGCTCCCACAGAAAGTCCAGTTTTCCATGTGCCACTGCCATAGCCTCTGCATGCACCACCATCAGCGGGATGTCCTCTTCCCTGTCCCTTACTGCAGGCCTTGTGCATGACCATTGAGGAAGGATTCTCCAGTCGTGCTGTATGTGTGTTACCCACCAATACCATCTGTAAATAATACACGAACTGCATGTGACTTGGTTTAAAATTGGCCACAGCAGCCTTTATTACCTATTATTTACATACTAACACAAGGGGGCGCCGTCCAACGGGCGACCCCAACAAATAACAATAGGTAACACAGTAACCAATACAGTAAATATACAACCCTGAGTAGGCCCAGTCCAGGAACCACTTCTCACCCCAGTATCCCTGGCCGCAACACACCGACCCAGAGATGAGGTATTAATCACCTACGGATTAACCCCCCAACTTTGCAGAACCCCGTGCCTGCAACATCCCGGAACCTGGAGCCACCATACCAAGATGGTGTCTCTCTGTCCAGTTACCATCGCCTTCAACCGCCTCTGGACCAGACCTACCCCCCGCCACAGGACAGGGCATGTGACTCCTTACGTGGCCTGGACCCGCCACACACCAAAAGCTTGTACCACACCTCCACGCAATCCCAGTGTCCACAAAACAGCACCAAGAACGTTAAGATGCACTCCCATCGCATCCCCAAAACCACCAGTTCAGCGCCACCAACTTTTGGCGCCGCCCCCCCAATAAGGCTCGATTGATACTGCCTATCGCACGAGCCACACGCCATTCCAACCTGGTCACACTATCAAAACTACCCCACGATTAAGCCCGGGTATGTCTTCCACAATGCAACAACCAACAATTTTTTTTTTTTTTTTTTTTAAAACATTCATAAATAACTTCTCGAGATACCAAATCGCTGCCTCCCGCTTACTGGACCAGTACCATCGACCCGTCCAGACCCAACTGGCAAAATTCGGGCGAGCCTCAGACCATCGAGGCCCCGAGAACCAACGAATGCCCAAATATCCAAATGAGGCACACCCTCACCACCAAAACCCAGGGGTTATAAACCCACAGATAACACCAACCTGTTACGCCAACCCATTCCACTCCCAAAAGACTCAAATGCCCCCATTGCCTTAACCCGATAACAACTGAGGCCAAACGTAACACCGAAACAAGAGGACTCCCACCTCCCAATACTTCTCACAACCCCTTTTCTGAGCCCACCGAGGGGCCTCCGTGGCAGCCCAATCCAGAAGGAATACGACTCGTAGTATTCCGGGCGCCCACCCCCGCCACCTGCAATCAAGTCTGCAGCACTGCCACAAAATGGTACCTTAACAAACGCGACACAATAATGAGCCTGGGCGCCCTCACAACATAATTCCGCACTTGGGACCGCGTATAACAACACCAACCTTCACCACCCGCCTAATCTGATTCGGTGAGCGACAAAGCCGGCGCTCAACCCACTGCACCACCTCGGACACATCCTCCAACATCCAACCTCCGCTCTTCACCGTAGATGGGCTGACCAACCCCACAATCTCAAAGCCCCCCAAAAGGCTAACACAAACCGTTTTGGACAAGGGAAACAAAACCCGCTCGTGCTCAGATGAACATAGCCGCCACAAACCACTCACCAAGCGCTGCCACAAAACAACGGAGACGGACCCTTGTATCCCGCTCCCTCACACCCTTACGACCAAACCCTTCAAGGCCTGCCGCGCCCTAAGATCCTGCGAAAACATCTCTCCACATCTAATCCTTAACAAGACAGCCACAGCCGCCACCCTCTGCTCCACTGCTGACGCCGGCCTAGCAGCCTGAAAACCGTTACTCACCACTGCCAACGCCACCACCAAATACTCCACCGGGCCTTCCTCACACATTGTCCCAAACAACGTTATCCGCGCCACCCATACTTCTGAATATCAGCCCCAAATAACCTCAGTCACTGGGCACCGAGCCGCTCCCCAACACAGCCACACCAGACTCCACAAGCCCTCCGGACACACCGTGCCCACCTCGTCTGCTACCCGGCCTCAACTCCCGAGACCTGCAGAACTGGAAGGAAACAAAGCAGCTGCTATTCCCTTGGCGAACCCCAGTACTGATTGCGCCACGCATAACATTTTTTTTTTTTTTTTAAAACGCATACAATTGAGAAACCAACTGTCGCAAGTACGCCACCCTTGGCACCAGGATTAGCAGACCAACTATTAATCGAATTCTCCACCAACTGATAGTCAGAATGACAGCACACCTTCCTCTTGGAAAAAACTGCCAACCTCCACAACCCGACCACTACCACCGATTGGAAGCGCTACCCCACAATGCCCAACCAGAAAACACCTGGCCTCCGAGTACCGCAGCTACGTTCCATCAGGTACCACCTTACCCAGCCACAATCCGCGGCCACTAAATCGCCGTAAGAAAAAACCTCCTACACCATCAGATCATCATTGATCTCCCTCGTGACCACACACAAATGATCCGATGGCTGCACCCTTGGCGCAGCCATCGCCAGCCGTCCAGCAGACACGCACCCCAGCGGCATAACTCTGCACCCGTGGTTCGACCGCCCCTGCAAAGACTGCACCGCCTGAAACTGCACCGTCTTAGCTGACCTAACTGCCTCTATCGCAGCCCATAGGACCACACCATTACCCACGAATCCTACCCCTCTGACCATAACATCAAACTTTATCCCCCACAAACCGTATCACTGGCGTTGGACCCTCAGTCTTCGCCTGCGCCAACAGGCCCAAAAGAGTATCCACCACCATCTGCAATGAAACAATCAACCTCAACGAATCATCAACCCGCCAACCCGATGTAAAGAGAATCAACCTATAATGAATAAGAGGTGTAAGCTGGGACACACCACGCACAAACCACTCCACCAAGAAATAACCGCCTCCAAAGGAGCATAAAATGGGACAAAAACCCATTAGCACCCACCGATCAACATAATAATAAATCCCCTCCCCACCGCAGCACCAGAACTGCTAGCTAGCAGGGTGGACCAGTAACAACCTAAATGCCGCCTCCAAATCCGCCTTTGCCATCAATGCTCCACGGCTCACCGCCTTTACCAAATCCCACCCTCTGTCAAACGACACATAATAAACCGCCGACAATTCTGGAGCCAAGCAGGCATACACCGATGACTCCTCCAGATAAGATACGTTTTGAACAAGCCGAAATATATACATCTATATAAGGCTCATTTCCGGCACTACCCCCCAACAGAGAAACCCAATCGTGACAAGGCGGGCCCCGAATGGCCCACCCATCCTGCCCAACGCCACTTCCTGACCCCTCTTTCCACTGACAACCACCAGGTGTCCCCTAGCCCAGCGCAAACTTCCAATAAGGAGGCAAAGATCCACCAATATAAATAGAAAGACGCAGAATTACTATGTTCCTTACCACAACCCAACACTTATGCTTAAGACAACCGTCCGCGCCAAATCTGCACCACCCATCATTCTATTCCCCCCAAAAAACCCTCATCGTCCGTGTCGCCGGGGTTCCAAGCCCCGAACAGCCAACTACCCCCCAAAAGGGGGGCTGACTAGGAGCCGCCATCCACTGCAGCCATAAGGATGTGCCCGTATGATCCTACCGCATACTGGCACGCAACACCTTCCCTTGCTGAAATTACTCGGCGTACTGAAGCCAGACTAAACCGCCATATGACCTAACAAGCCACCCCAAATGGATCCATATAACCGAACCATGCTGAACCAATTACCCAATTCCTTTCCCCGATACCCTTGCCAAAAAACGCAAATGCCCGCAGCCACGTTGCAAATGTACGAGGGTGAGCCTCCACCGGCGCTCCCCTCCCTCTACTTATCCTTCCTGGAATCACTTGGCTTAACCTAATCCAGGTGAAACTGTTCCCGGGGGAGCAGCGAAACTATTGCTACACGTTCCCCATTCAAATCTTATCCCTCACATCCTCCAGCAAGTGAGCCCCCCCCAGCGGGCCTTTGAAGCACCCATACCTCTCACACTTGGCCACTGTCAGCCAGACGCACCACCTCATCCCCCTCTTCGTTCCTCACCACTCACTCTGTCACAGCCCTTGCCGCCTCTGCCCGAAAATGCTCCCCTGCCGCCTCATGCGCCCTCACTCTGCCTGCCGCACCTGCGCCTACTAACCACCGATCCCGTCCATGCCGCCGGCGGTGCATGCGCACTCTCCACAACCGTATACACCACTTCAGTAAACCCCATATCTGGTCAAAACACAAACCCACTCGGCGCTGCCGTGTCCGCAGCCGCCCCCCCCCCAACCCTGCCAAATCCACGGCCGTCTCACCCGACCGCGACCCGGCGAATCCTGGAATAAAAGTCACGCCATCCGGACGTCTGATTCATCCGTCGCTGCTTCCTCCTCCTCCTCGCTGGAGCCGACCGCCTCTGGCTCATGTAACGCAGACACCGCCGAAGCGCTGCCACCACCACGGCCGTCCTCCTGGTACACCGCGTGGGCACCATCCTCCAAGCTCCATCTTCTGTCCCGCGGCGACAACCCCGGAAACCGTCCCGTCCTACGGGCTGCCACCGCGGGCCTTATCTTCTGGCCTGACCCCCCCTTGCTACCTGCAAGGACAGGGGGTACCTGTGGCCCGACCCGCTGCCAGCAGACTCCCATCCAGAGCCGCCAGCCTCCTGCCCTCCTGGGCCCAGAAGGCATCCGTCCGCCGGGCCCTCCCCCCCTGGGGGAGACCGCCGCTGCCGGGAGCTGCATGCCCGCTCTGGGTGACCAGGCGGGGACCGCAGGGCCCCCGCCGTCACCCCCAGGTACCGACGCCTCCCGGGCATCCGTCGCAGCATGCTCGCCTGCCCTGATGCCGGACCCCTTGCTGGCTGCAGCCCCCCGCCCCCCCCCCCCCTCCACCCGCGGGGGGGGGGTAACGCTGGCCTCCGTCCTCGCCGGGCGCTCTCCTGGCCAGGAGCCGCCGCATCCAGCCCTCCTGGGCCCCATGAAAGCCTCTGTCCGCTGGGCCCTCCCCCTCCTGGGGGAGACCGCCACGGCCGGGAGCTGCAACCTGATCTGGGTGACCAAGCAGGAACTGCAGGGCCCCTGCCGTCACCCCCACTCACCGACGCCTCCTGGGCACCCGTCGCCCCAGGCCCGCCTGCCCTGGTGCCGGACCCACCACTGGCTGCAGCTCCGCGGCCCCCCCCCGCCTTCCGCGAGGGGTAAAGCTGGCCTCTGTCACCGCCGGGCGCTCTCCCCGTCCGGGAGCCGCCGCATCCAGCAATCCAGGCCGCGGCTCGGACCGGAAGTAGGCCGCAGACAAGCCACGCCGCCCTCCCGGCTGCCGCGGCCCGGACGGAGATTCCTCCCGCGGCCGGAGCAGCAGCTGAGTACTGCCCTGCCCACGTCCTACCGCGGAGGGTCCCCGAAGGAGCTCTCGCATCTCCTCCTCGCTCCCCCCGCACACGGCAAGTACCTGAGATATGAGGGAGGGGGGACGCCGCCCGCAGCTGACAGGGGAGCGAGGGGAAAGTGCCAACGGGTTAACCCCCAGCAGCCAAGACGTGGGACCGCGCTGCCAGGGGCCCGTGCACTGCCATGATGAATCCGCTGGTTCCGGGTAGCAGCCATCCTGTCGCACGTCCGGATCGTTCCATATCCGGAAGTCAAGAGAGAGGGGGTAAGTCAAAGTCCTTTACTTACACCCCTCAACTGTCCCACCTCTTCCTCCAGGGAACTCCTCCTACCCACCAATCCCTTTATTCTGCCTTATAAACAAACCATTCCTGTTTCCATTAACCCCATCACTCCTTCCCTTCCCTCTAGTCATGTCGCCCCTCCACCCTATGGGTTCCATGGCTTTCTTTTTAAATTATGTATACAGCAAAAAACAATATTAGTGAATAGAATCTATTTAAATTGGCCCTGAAAGGACTTTTGGTTGTACATTTCAGCACCAAGGACTGTAAGGCAATAATCCTTGAATAGATGCCTCGAATACACCAGCTAAGAACGGTATTATTAGTGAATAGAATCTATTAGATTTAGCCCTGAAAAAGAATGTTGGTTGTATATGGTAGCACTAAGGACTGTAATGCAAAGAACGCTGCCTAAGTGCCAATAATACACTATCCCTACTCCAGAAGCTAACCCATCACTAATTGTAGACTTAGGGGCACTTTGCACGCTGCGACATCGCAGGCCGATGCTGCGATGCCGAGCGCGATAGTCCCCCCCGTCGCAGCGGCGATATCCTTGTGATAACTGCCGTAGCGAACATTATCGCTACGGCAGCTTCACATGGACTCACCTGTCCTGCGACCGTCGCTCTGGCCGGCGACCCGCCTCCTTATTAAGGGGGCGGGTCGTATGGTGTCACTGCGACGTCACACGGTAGGCAGCCAATAGGAGCGGAGGGGCGGAGATGAGCGGGATGTAAACATCCCGCCCACCTCCTTCCTTCCGCATAGCCTACGGAAGCCGCAGTGACGCCGGTAGGAGATGTTCCTCGCTCCTGCGGCTTCACACACAGCGCTGCCGCAGGAGCGAGGAACAACATCGGGCCATCGCGTCAGCGTAATCATGGATTACGCCGACGCTGCACCGATGATACGATTACGACGCTTTTGCGCTCGTTAATCGTATCATCGAGCCTTTACACACTACGATGTCGCATGCGATGCCGGAAGTACGTCATTTTCAATTTGACCCCACCGACATCGCACCTGCGATGTCGTAGTGTGCAAAGCCCACCTTAGAGTGTAATTATTAAAAAGTGGAATCTAGTTTAATTAGCCCTGAAAAGCACTGTTGGTTATACATGGTAGCACCAAAGGCTGTAATGCAATGAGCCTGCTTAAATGCTTCTAATACAGTATCCCTACTCCACCAGCTAACTCTACACTAATTACTGGGATACTCAACTGAGTACTGAGCATCTCGAGCATCCCGAGCAGTGATGAGCAGTGCTGAGTATACGCGCCCATCACTAATCACCATGTGGAAGGTCCTGATAAGTCAGCTACAGGGTCTACAGAGGTACAGCTTAATCTATATTTATATAATTGCCTTATTCTGTCTGTCTGTCTTGCTCCAAAATGACGTAATTACAGTGACAACCGTCGCCACAGCGCGTGCGCTAAAGAGCCTGCGACCAACGGCTCAGCTAAGACTCCCTGCACATGTAACCAGGATACACATCGGGTTACTAAGCAAAGCGCTTTGCTTAGTTACCCGATATTTACCCTGGCTACGTGTGCAAGGAGCCTAACTGAACAGCCCGAACTATGGGCCGACAGGACGACGCCCGACACTTTTCCCCGCACCCACATGGAGCCCCGACTCCCCGGTGAGTGCTGCATCCCCGGGAGCCCACACCGGCAACCCAGCCGACACATACCCACCGCTCGCCTCCGCCCCCCGCACACCTTACCCCACTCGGCTCCACCCCCCCGCACTCCGCCCTCCGCATGTATACACTGAACACACACACACACGAATAGTCACCTGTCCCCAGCCATGCAGTCCCCAGCAATGACGTCCTCAGTGCCATGGCCCGCTCAGCTCCACCCCCCCTGAACTCCGCCCACCGCACACATTACCCCGCTCGGCTTCGCCCCCCTACACTCCGCCCTCCGCATGTATACACTGAACACACACACACACACACACCTGGATAGTCACCTGTCCCCAGCCATGCAGTCCCCAGCACTGACTTCCTCAGCTCTATGGCCCCGCTTGACTACACCCACCCAGCCCCCCGCACACATTAGGCTGCTTTCACACTTTCATTGTGAGGCATCCGTCACAGTGTGTTGTGTGACGCATGTGACGGATGCGTTGCAAATAGTGTATTAATAAAGTAATGGATTCCTGTAAAAGAACGTTCTTCGTTTTATTTTTGATTTTGTTTTTTTTTTATGTTTTTTTTTAATGTTTCTCCGGGAAAAGGAGATTTGCGGTCGGGAGGAAAGAGAGGTGACTGCAAATCCCCTGAGTGACTGCAGTGAGCCGCGCGATCAGCTGTGCCGTCTTTCAGGTGACCCACGGCCACAGCTGCAGTCCTCCACCCAAGAGCTGTGTCCGCAGGTCACCTGAATGAGGGCACAGCTGATCGTGTGGCTCACTTCAGTTGCTATGTGTAGCTGATAGAGAGCGGTCGTGTTCTACTGCCGCTCCTGTCAGCTTCATGTAGCAGAGCTGAAAGCGTCGTGGGACCTCTGTGGATTACGTCGGACCTGGAGGGGTATTTGGGGGTTTAATAAGGTGGTGAAATAGGGGTTTTTTTTTAGTCTTTTATTCCAAATAAAGGATTTTTTTGGGTGTATGTGTTTATTTTCTTTAACTTACAGGTTAATCATGAAAGGTATCTCGGGGAGACCAGGAGTGATTTTAAAGGATTTAGATCATTCTGCTGGACATGCTGAGCATGCTCAGTAGAACGTGACGGAATTTGTCAGCGGATTCCGCCGCTATGCGGCACCATAGACAATCATTAGACACCTTAGCGGATTCCAACGGAATCTGTCAAGGTGCGTTATTTTAACGACCCAAAAAACGCTACATGTAGCGTTCCCTCTGTCCGATGCTGCGTCAAAATAATGACTCAGCGTCATCCAGCGGATGCAACGCAGACACTTGCTTTACAGTGCGTCGTCAATACAAGTCTATGGAGAATAGTGCAGTGCGTTAACGGACTGCGCTATTCTCCATAGTGAAAGCGCCCTTACCCCGCAGGATGGGGGCACATGTCAGGATGGTGGCTGCACCACAATGGGGGCACATACCAGCATTGGGCCACATCACAGCATCAGCATATTTTTTACTTATCTTTACACTGTTCATGGCCTTCTTTCATTACAAGCCATGGACATCATTAAACATTAGACTCATCTATTAAAACTGTTCCTTCTGTTTGTCATTTTAAAACCAATAAACAATTATAAGAATACTAAATTAAACCTAACCCATCGAGTCCATTCATTACCTTATTATTCAATCTGCTAACCTACATACATATTATAGACTACCCGATACGTTAGAATCGGGCCACCTTCTAGTTTATATATAATTAAGAAGTATCCCCATTTGATTCTAAAACTCTAAAGGTATTCTATAGGGTCCCCCCCCAAAAAAAAAATCAAGTTATCCCTATTCAGTGGGGATAACTTGTTTTGTTTTGGGAATAAACCTATAGGACAATTTGCTGATCGCTGGTGATCTGGCCACTGAAGCCCCCAGCAATCTGCAGCCCCTTACCAAATGTAGCAGACTTGTGCATGCTTGGCCTATGCTCCATTTATTGTAAATGGGGTTGCGGGACAAAATTGAGTACAGAACTAGGCATTCTTCCACAGTCCCATAGACAATGAATGGAATGGAGGCCAATCATGAGCAGCTCCACCATTTTCAACACCATATTACACATGGTGCAGCAGAGTACAATTCTCTGGGTTCCTGATCTGGAGATCATTAGGTATCTCGGCAGTTGGACTCCAGAGTACAGTAAATTATCCCATATTCTAAGATTTTGAGGATAACCCTTTAATTTCAGCTCTTGTATAGACACAAGGAGAAACCTTATCCCTTAGATTACAGTCTTAGGGGTACTTTGCACGTTGCGACATTGGTAGCATCGGCTAGCGATGCCGAGCGCGATAGTACCCACCCACGTCGCACATGCGATATCTGCGGTAGCGAACATTATCGCTACGGCAGTTTCACACGCACTTACATGACCTGCGATGTCGCTCTGGTCGGCGAACCGCCTCCTTCCTAAGGGGGCGGGTCGTGCGGCGTCACAGCGACGTCACACGGCAGGAGGCCAAGAGAAGCGGAGGGGTGGAGATGAGCGGGACGTAAACATCCTGCCCACCTCCTTCCTTCCGCATAGCCGGTGGATGTAGGTAAGCCTGCAGCCTGCGGCTTCAAACACAGCGAAGTGTGCTGCCGCAGGAATGAGGAACAATATCGTATCTCCTCTTGGTGCGACATTATGAAAATGACCGACACTACACAGATCACCGATTTTCGATACTTTTGCGATCGTTTATCGGCGCATCTAGGCTTTACATATTGCAACGTCATTACCAGCGCCGGATGTGCGTCACTTTCGATTTGACCCCGACGATATCGCAGTAGGGATGTCGCAGCGTGCAAAGTACCCCTTAGACTCTTATGGCGCCCTGGCCTAGCCAGGTCGTCACAGATAACATACAAACCCCCCCCCACCCCCACTAGACAGGGACACCAGCCAAACAAAAATCCTTGTTGCCTCCCTCCAGTGTCTGATGTCCACACCAGGTGGGGCGGAGCTAAGCGGTTGGCCCCACCCACCGAGGAGTTCACAGGCCTGGAGGTGGGAAAAGTGACAGAACAGTGTAGGAGTTTGAAGAGAGAGGAGTAAACTTGGGTGTCTGGGTTTGTGGCCCAGGCACTGACAGCAAGGTTGGCAGATGGAGGTGGCCGTCTGCAGGAGTGGTGGAGCAACGCGGAACCGTAGGACCGGGGAACGGCGACGGCCCGCCGGTAGCGACCGGGGAGCGAAGTGAAGCCAGCACACACAGGCAGGGCCATCGGACCCCGACCAGGCTTGGAGCCGCCGACAATAGTCAGATCCGAATGTGACTGGAACCCCAGGGGTTCACATCAGCAAAAGTCCCGATTGAAGGCAACAGCCCACACCGTGAGGGTATACAGCTACCGCCTAAGGCTAGAGACCCAAGGGCCAGCGCCTGCGGGCAAACGGGCTCCTCCGGTACCCATACACTGGGGAGCGGACTACCGTTGGGAATCCATAGTAGTCAGCAAGAGAACATTAAGGTGCAGGGAAAGACAGCCGCCATCACCTGTCCGGGGAGAAGCACTGCAGCCAGCTGCGGGACCCATCCAGCCGTTTGGTTTACCGAGGACTTTGTACCTTTCTTGCTGAGTGAGTACACCCGTGCCATCCGGCATCGCGCCGCGCTGCCCCTGCAACCCTGCACCTCACCGACCCTGCGTCCCCGTCACAACATCACCGGGCCCCGGGATCACCGACCCCTACCCACGGAGGGGGAAACAACATCCCAGCTGCTCCATACCATCGCTCCAGGGATCCTCGTCATCAGCAGCGGTGCTGCCTATCTTCACCGCGACCCGTGGGTGGTGTCACGGACTAAATCCCCCAAACCAACCACCCCTTTCACTCACGGGCGAGGAGCGCCGCTGGAGTCCCCATATCCGGCCCACCACTCGAGCCACCGAGCAGCAGCAGCAGCCGCAGCAGCGCCGGACCCGAGCTTTAGCGAGAGCGCAGCAGAGACGGCGTCCTCCCCGCCTGCAACACTCTCACCTAGCCAAATCAGATCTCATAGTTTGCACTGATAAGGGGCAATACCCCGAAACACCATGTCTGCAAATTGAGATTCTAGTTTGGCTTGTATCCTAAGTCATATGGCAAGGCTTGTTAGATTCGATATTGACTTTTAGCATTGCTACTTCCAATAGTTGGCACTACAGTTCAAATCCTCTTTCTCTCTGCAGAGGCAGTTTGTATATTTAATTTCACGAAGGAGCATGCAAGGCATTTATGTCTCTTCATACTGGCATGTCACTCTGCAAAAGTAGAAACCTTACACCTTACATCCCAGTCTTAGCCCCTCACCTAGCCAAATCAGATCTCATACTTTGAACTCACAAGGTGCAATACCCCAAAACACCGTGTCTGCAAGTTGAGATTTTAGTTTGGCTTCTATCCTAAGTCATAGGGCAAGGCTTGTTAAAGGGTCAATATTGACATTTAAGATTGCTACTGCCAATAGATGGCACTAGAATTCCTATGTTCTTTCCCTCTGAAGAGTCAATTTTCATATTTAATTTCCTAGAGGAGCATGCAAGGCGTTTAAGTCTCTTCATACTGTTGTGACGCCCTGGCAAAACCAGGTAGTCACACAGATAGGCCCCCGCATAACACTTTCCCACACAGGGTTACATTCAGCCGACCTGAAATCCTAGCCACCCCCCTTTGGGTAGTACAGACACACCAGTGGGCCAGACCAGGCGGATGAGAAACGCCAACCTAGGGGTCTGGAGAACCCTGGGTGGGAGAAAGAGTCAGTTTGCAGTTTGCAGTTTGCAGTTTGGAGGTGCTAGTTGACAGGCGTCGGGGTTGGAGCCCTGGCGTACTGGCTAGGTGGCAGACAATGGCCAGTGTCAGCAGGAGACGGAAAGACGGCTGCCAGAGATCCGAGGTGGACTGGGGCAGGGTTGTAGGCTGCCGTACCAACACCAGAGAACCGAAGCGGAAACCGTGCACACAAGGGGGTACTTGGACCCTGAAGCCAGGACCGAAACCAACGGCCTAGCTAATTAACCAATTGAGGGCAGGATTATAGGTCCTGTCCCAACCTAAGTCCTGAAAAGAGACAACCAACCACCGAGAGAGATAGGGCATCCGCCAGGGCCCAGTAGATCCCAAGGGTCAGCGTCAGCGGGCAAGGCTCCCAACCAAAGGACCGGGAGCAGCCCCTGTGTTTCACACCGGGAGGTCCAACACACAACGCAAAGCATGCAGAGGAGAGAGACATTGACTACTACCCCGGGTGTGGGATCAGATACACCCGTCTGCGGCCGGCCACCAACACCTTGGTTTACCAAAAGGACTTTGTGTTTATTGACTCCACACATCAGTGCAACTTCATCCAGCACCAGGACAACCAAACTGTATTGGTCCCTGCAACCCTGCACAACCCTGGGCCCCAGGGCATCCATCCCTACCCACAGAGGGGTTAATATCCAGCTGCCATCTCATCGCCCCCGGGTACCCCATAACAGCAGTGGTGGTGCCACATCTCACCACACACCGTGGGTGGCGTCACAGACTAATTACAACAACTCCCGTACAAATACGTCCCCTTTTATTCGAAGTGTCTGCGCGACCCCCGGGTCTGGCAGAGTCCCTCGAGTCATACCGTAGTTCTGGATCCGAGCAGCACGGCTGCTGGCACGGGGGCGGCACACCTCGAAACTTGGCATCACGAACAGGATACTTACCCTTCCACTTACCTGGTGGAAGTGCGCCTTGTTCTGGACAGTCAGCAGTGCTCCGCTGCAAAATTTTGAAAAACCGCCATTTTTAGGTGCGAAAAACGACAACCCAGCGTCTTCTTTCCCGAGAAAGGGTGCAAAGCTGAAGCCCACCCCCTGGGAACAGGGCCGGAAGGAAGACCCGGAGGCCTAAAACGAAAATAGCTAGCTGCGTCTAGAGACTGCTCCCGAAAAACCAGGGGGGCGGGCAAGAATTGCGGCTTGTGATCCGAGGAGATAAGAGGCAGGGACACCAGGACTCTGCCATCTTCTGTTCCTGGACACCATCTCGAGAGGATGTCTGCCCGATCCAGCGACCCGATCATGGAGTAACTAGCTCCCGTGACTGCTGAATGGGTAGAAGCCGAGACTGCGAAGATGTGCCGCAGGATCCAGACCCAGGCCAACTATATGCTGGCAAGATGGGCGGCCGAGATGAAAGATCTGGCTGCAGCTGTCCAGGCGCACGAAGAGGAGATGGCCTCGGAGGAGCGGGTAAGCGACCCACGCCCCTATGTTCCACCGGAACTGGCCCACCAGGCTGAGGAGCTCGGTTTGCCCCCATCCGCCACGTCGCCTCCCTCGCTAACCTGCAGTTAGTGACCTAATTGGTCTGCTGCCCCAAGCAATGGCAGCGGTACCTGTTCCATCTGCCTGCGAGGACCCAGCCACGGAGTCCTCGGGCCATTAGCACACCACCACTCCGGCACCAATACCAGCCCCGCGCCAGACCAAAGCCCGGAAGACATCCCCTCCAGCCCCGAGCCCAGCCGCGCCAAAGATGACATCACCCCCGGTCCCGAAGATGGCGGCGCGCTTGATGACGTCGGCCCCGGCAATCTGCCCGGCCGCAACAGAGGCGACGCCCGACCGGAAGTCGGCACCAGCAAAGGCACCGACCGCTCCCCAGTACTCGGTCCCGGCTAATGCGCAGCTGGGATGCACCTGCAGGGCGGCAGAGCAGGCCGCGGGTCAGCGGAGCCTTCCACTTCACGTGAGGCCGATCGTAGCCGGCAGTGAGGGCGTCCAGATGATCCAAGCCCCTGAGCAGGAGGAGGCGGAGTACGGAACCAGTGCCCCGTATTGGGAGCGGCAGCGGCTGAAGTCCGAGATAGCGGCCCGAGAGAAGGGGAAGGCCGAAGTGCTGAACCGTGCATAGCGGGAGAAGGACAACATCCGACAGGCCACCTTCCGGGTGCGGGGCCCTACTTATCAAGGACAGGTCCAGCATTTTAACCCCCAAAAGGAATGGGGTTTTATGTACGAGCCGGGCCTGGAGGCCGAGATATTTATCTCCTGGAGAGATGTGTCCCCAGACCTACCAACTGGCCACCCGGATCGAGACCTGGAGCCCGGAGAGTTGGTCTCCTATACCCGGCACTGCGGAGAGAGGGGGTGGTTCTCCTTCGATGTAAAGAGGTGGGTGAAGGTTGGTGATCAGTTGCACCGCCACCCCTCTCCGCCATTTCAAAGCCAGGAAGATGAGTAAAAGGTAGCGGTTCCCGGCTACCCACAGTTGTGTTTAACCCCGTTGGAGTTCTTCAGTTTTAATGGACCACGGCCGAGAACTGGCAGGCCAACCCAGAAACTTTTGGGTCTTGTAGATACTCCCATCCACCTTCTTGTTACTCACCGTCCAGTCTCTGGAGAGGCTGATTGGAGGAAGGGCCAGGGAACAGGTTGTTTTGTGAGGATGCAATGAGAAGGTGGCCCGTTCCATCCCGTTCTGTTTGCAACGTTCAAGATATGTGCCTCCCGTAAAGGGAAGAAATTGTAAAATGTTAGTATACTTGTATTCCTGTTTTCTACTTTTTTCTAGTTCCAGTTAAAATAAACATTGGTGGTCAGACAGCCCGCGGACGGTCTGTATTAAACCAAGGGGGAATGTGACGCCCTGGCAAAACCAGGTAGTCACACAGATAGGCCCCCGCATAACACCTTCCCACACAGGGTTACATTTAGCTGACCTAAAATCCTAGCCACCGCCCTTTGGGTAGTACAGACACACCAGTGGACCGGACCAGGTGGATGAGAAACGTCCACCTAGGGGTCTGGAGAACTCAGGGCGGGAGAAAGAGCCAGTTTGCAGTTTGCAGTTTGGAGGTGCTAGTTGACAGGCGGCGGGGTTGGAGCCCTGGCATACTGGCTAGGTGGCAGACAGTGGCCAGTGTCAGCAGGAGACTGGAAGATGGCTGCCGGAGATCCGAGGTGGACCGGGGCAGGATTGTAGTCCGCCGGTACCGACACGGCAGAACCGACCCGAAAACCGTACACACAAGGGGGTACTTGGACCCTGAAGCCAGGACCGAAACCAACGGCCTAGCTAATTAACCATTTGAGGGCAGGATTATAGGTCCTGTCCAAACCTAAAACCTGCTTTACATGTTACAATTAACGTCACAGCAACGTTACACAGCGGCCGCCCAATAGAAGCGGAGGGACGGAGATGAGCGGGACGTAAACATCCCGCCCACCTCCTTCCTTCCGCATTGGCGGCGGCCGCAGGTAAGCTGCAGTTCATCGTTCCCGGGGTGTCACACGGAGCACTGTGTGCTGCCTCGGGAACAATGAACAACTGGACGTTCGATTTTTAAAAAATGAGCGATGTGTCAACAATGAACGAGAAGGTGAGTATTTCTGCTCGTTCATAGCTGTCACACGCTACGATATCACTAACAATGCCAGATGTGCATCACTTACAACGTGACCCCGCCGACATCTCGTTAGATATATCGTAGCGTGTAAAGCCCGCTTAAGTCCCGAAAAGAGACAACCAACCACCGAGAGGGATAGGGCATCTGTCGCAGGCGGGGAGGACGCCGCCGCTGCTGCGCGCTCGCTAACGCTCGGGTCCGGCGCTGCTGATGCTGCTGCTGTTCAGTGGCTCGAGCGGTGGGCCGGATCCGGGGACTCGAGCGGCGCTCCTCGCCCGTGAGTGAAAGGGGTGGTTGATTTGGGGGATTTAGTCCGTGACGCCACCCACGGGTCATGGTGAAGATGGGCACCACCGCTGCTGGTGACGGTTATCCCGGGAGCGATGGTAGGGAGCAGCTGGGATGTTGTTTTCCCCCTCCGTGGGTAGGGTTCGGTGGTCCCGGGGCCCGGTGATGTAACGGGGAGGCTGGGTTGGTGAGGTGGAGGTTTGCAGGGACAGCGCGGCGCGGTGCCGGATGGCACGGGTGTACTCACTCAGTAAGAGATGCACAAAGTCCTCGGTAAACCAAGTGGCTGGATGGACGGGTCCCACAACCGGCTGCAGTGTCTCTCCCCGGACAGGTGATGGCGGCTGTCTTTCCCGGCACCTTGATGTACTTAGTTGACTACTACCCAACGGTAGTCCGCTCCCTGGTGTTTGGATGCTGGAGGAGCCTGTTTGCCCGCAGGCGCTGGCCCTTGGGTCTCTAGCCTTAGGCGGTAGCTGTATACCCTCACGGTGTGGCGGTTGCCTTCTATCGGGTCTTTGGCTGTTAGGAAACCCCTGGGGTTCCAGTCACACTCGGATTTGACTATTGTCGGCGGCTCCAAGCCTGCTCGGGGTCCGATGGCCCTGCCTGTGTGTGCTGGCTTCACTTCGCTCCCCGGTCGGTACCGGCGGGCCAACGCCCGACCTCGGTCCTACGGTTCCGCGTTGCTTCACCACTCCTGCAGACGGCCACCACCGTCCGCCAACCTTGCTGTCAGTGCCTGGGCCACAACCCAGACACTCAAGTGCTTGCTCCTCTCACTTCAAACTCCTAAACTGTTCTAACACTTTTCCCGCCTCCAGGCCTGTGAACTCCTCGGTGGGTGGGGCCAACTGCTTGGCTCCGCCCCACCTGGTGTGGACATCAGACTCTGGAGGGAGGCAACAAGGGTTTTTGTTTGGCTGGTGTCACTGTCTAATGGGGTGGGGGTGTTTGAGTGTTATCTGTGACGACCTGGCTAGTCCAGGGCGCCACACATCCGCCAGGGCCCGGTAGATCCCAAGGGTCAGCGGGCAAGGCTCCCAACCAAAGGACCGGGAGCGGACCCCCGTGTTTCACACCGGGAGGGACCATCACACAACACAAAGCGTGCAGAGGAGAGAGACATTGACTACTAGCCCGGATGTGGGATCAGATACACCCGTCTGCGGCCAGCCACCAACACCTTGGTTTATCTAAAGGACTTTGTGTTTAATGACTCCACACATCAGTGCAACTTCATCCAGCACCACGACAACCAGTGATTCCACATGACCACTGAGGAAGGATTCTCCAGTCGTGATGGTTTACTATACCTCAAACTTAACCCTAATAAATAACACACCGACTGCATGCGACTTGGTTAAACAAATTGGCCACAGCAGCCTTTATTACCTATTATTAACATTCTAACACAAGGGGGCGCCATCCAACGGGCGACCGCAAACAAATAATAATAGGTAACACATAAATAACAAAACGGTATATGTAACTCTATGTAGGCCCGGTCCAGAAACCACTTCCTACACCAATATCCCTGGCCGCAACACTCCGACCCAGAGATGAGGTATTAATCACCCCACGGATTAATAACCCCCCAAACTTTGCAGAATCCCGTGCCTGCAATTCCCGGAACCCAGAGACACCATACCAAGACAGTGCCTCTCGGTCCAGCTAACAATCCCTTAAAATCACCTCTGGACCAGACCTACCCCCGCTGCTGCGACAAAACACATTTTCCCCTCCATCATTTTTTTTTTATTTTTTACCGACATTGCTTAAAACAAACTCGCAAAAACCCAAGGGAGGGTGGGCGGGAATCTGTCGCCGTCTAGGGTCACAAAGGGAGGCAAGACCCCTCCCCAGTTCCTTATATACTTCCCCCCCCTCCTTACAGGGACCCTTTTCCCAACCAATCCCCTATAGCGTCCCATAATGCACCTTATTCCCTTTTATTAACCCCCTCACTCCCTCCCTCCCCTCTGGTCATATCGGCACTCCCCCCTATGGGGTCCATGCCTTTCTTGACCACTGAGGAAGGATTCTCCGGTCGTGATGGTTTACTATACCTCAAACTTAACCCTAATAAATAACACACCGACTGCATGTGACTTGGTTAAACAAATTGGCCACGGCAGCCTTTATTACCTATTATTAACACTCTAACATAAGGGGGCGCCATCCAACGGGCGACCCCAAACAAATAATATTCGTCGCTGTTGCCATCCTCCACCGTGCCAGCTCCAGAGGACACAGCCGATGCATCCCCTCCACCACGGCCACCCTCCTGGGCCGCTGCGTGGGCACTGGCATCCGAAATCCGCTGCTTCCTGCGCGGCGACACCCCCCGAGACCGTCCTGTCCCTGGAGCTGCCACCGCCGACCGTGTCTTCTTCCGGGAGGAGTCTTCCCCCGCACTCAGGGGGCTCCCCGCCGCCGCTTCCTGCCCTCCTTGGCCTACCATTAGACCCTCTCGCTGGGTCCTCCCCCACCCGAGGGAGACCGCTGCTGCCGGGCGCTGTGCGGAGGACCTGAGCGACCTGGCAGTAGCCGCAGGGCCACTGCCGTCACTCGTGCTCCCTGCAGCCTCGCGAGTATCCGGGTGTCGCCTGCCCACACCAGTCCCCCCGCTGGCTGCCTGCGCCCGGCCCCCCCGCTGCCCACGGGGGGTACTGCTGGCCTCCATCTGCCGCTGGGCACGCTCCCGGGTGGAAGCCGCCACAGTGATGTGTCCCCCGCCGGAGGCCTGTAGTCAGGAGCAGGCCCCAGGCCGGACACATCCCCTCTCCTCATGCTGCTGGCCTCAAGTCCCCACCAGGCACTCTCCGGATCCTGAGCTGCCGCCGGCCCCAGAAATCGAGTCTGAGGCCCGAGACTGGAAGTAGGCCCCTGTGCCGGACCCGCCTCCTCCCAGGCCGCCGCTGGCCTCTGTCAGTCGCCAGGCTCGCTCCCGGCCGGGAGACGCCGCTGGGCTCTGCACTCCAGTCCAAGGCCCGACACCGGAAGTAGGCCCTGGGCTGGCCACGCCCCTTTCTCGGCCACCGTGGCCTCGCCGGAGATTCCTCCCGGCGGTCGGGGCAGACACTGAAAGCTGCCGCTGCCCGCCCTGCCGCGGAGGGTCCCTGGACGGGGGCCTGGAACGCCGCCCACGGCTAGAGGGGGAGCCAGGGGAAGGTGTCGGCGGGGAAACCCAGGCAGCCCTGATGTGGGACTGCGCTGCCTGGGCCCCGTGCACCGCCATCGCCGCGCGTATCATCCGGTCCAGCTCCTGAAGGTCCTCCATGACCATGCTGTCCATGTCCTAGTCTTGGTCCTGGGAATCTGTCACCGTGCAGAGTCACAAAGGGAGGTAAGACCCCTCCCGAGTTCCTTATATACTCCCCCCCTACAGGGACCCTTTTCCCAACCAATCCCCTATAGCGTCCCATAATGCACCTTATTCCCTTTTATTAACCCCCTCACTCCCTCCCTTCCCTCTGGTCATGTCGCCACTCCCCCCTATGGGGACCATGGCTTTCTCATCAGTGCAACCTCATCCAGCACCAGGACAACCGAACTGTATGTTTACTGGTCCCTGCAACCCTGCACAACCCTGGGCCCCAGGGCATCCATCCCTACCCACGGAGGGGTTAATAGACTAATTACAACAAATCCCGTACAAATACGACCCTTTTTATTTGAAGTGTCCGGGCAACCCCCGGTTCCGGTAGAGTCCCTCGAGCCATACCGCAGATCCGGATCCGAGCAGCACGGCTGCTGGTCCGGGGGCAGCACACTGTCATGTCACTCTCCAAACGGAGAAATCTTACCCATTAGATCCCAGTCTTAGCCTGTCATCTAGCCAAATCAGATCTCATACTTTGCACTGATGAGGGGCAAGAGCGTATAATACCGTGTCTTCAAATTGAGATTCTGGTTTGGCTTCCATGCTAAGTCATATGGCAAGTCTTGTTAAAGGGTCGATATTGACTTTTAGGATTGCTACTTCCAATGGCTGGCACTAGCATTCAAGTCCTCTTCCTCTCTAAAGAGGCAATTTGCATATTTAATTTCCCAGAGGAGCATTGAAGGCATTTAAGTTTCCTCATACTGGCATGTCATTCTCCAAAAGGAAAAACTTTACAGCTTAGATCCCAGTCTTAAGGGTACTTTACACGCTGCGATATCGGTACTGATTTCGCTAGCGAGCGTACCCGCCCCCGTCAGTCGTGCGTCATGGGCAAATCAGTGCCCGTGGCGCACAACATCGCTAACACCTGTCACACGGACTTACCTTCCCTGCGATGTCGCTCTGGCCGGCGATCTGCCTCCTAAGGGGGCGGTTCATGCGGCGTCACAGCGATGTCACACGGTAGCCGTCCAATAGCAGAGGAGGGGCGGAGATGAGCGGCCGGAACATGCCGCCCACCTCCTTCCTTCCTCATTGCCGGTGGACACAGGTAAGGAGATGTTCGTCACTCCTGCGGTGTCACACATAGCGATGTGTGCTGCCGCAGGAACGATGAACAACATCGTACCTGCAGCAGCAACAATATTTTGAAAAGGAGAGACGTGTCAACGAACGATTTTTCACGTTTTTGCGCTCGTTGATCGTCACTCCTAGCTGTCACACATTGCGATGTCGCTAACGGCGCCGGATGTGCGTCACTAACGACGTGACCCCCGCCAATATATCGTTAGCGATGTTGCAGCGTGTAAAGCACCCTTTAGCCTCTCAACTAGCCAAATCAGAGCTCATACTTTGCACTGATGAGGGGCAATACCCCGAAACACCATGTCTGTAAATTGAGATTCTGACATGTCACTCTGCACAAGGAGAAACCTTTCCCTTTGAAGAGACATATAGTTACTTGCATTCCTAGATTACTGCTAAGAATCCTAATTATGTCTTTGCAGTTATATTTTTTTGGTAGTCAACTGGACTACCTGCTTCTGGTGGTAGTAGGTGTCTTGTTGAATATATCAGCACTAAGCAGCTATTTTCCCCATCATGGCCTGTTAAGTCGAGTTACCAGACTACTGAGACTCATCAATGAATTCAGACATGGTGGTAGTAGCCTTCTCTTAGTTCTTGTTTCTGCCCTAAATTTCCCAGATAGGACAACCCCTTTAAGTTTACTACTTTCAGTTTAGAGATTATGCAGGTGAAGTCTTCCTCAAAAGTTTTTTATTATTTTGTGGTTACTTGTCTCTCACCAGTCTGAGTCTACTGGAATTGTAGCCAACACACTAAGCTCAAAGCACTCAACCTTCCCGATCATGCAGCCAAAATATCATCAATTTTTAGCCTCATTCTGACTCATATGGACAAATTATTGGAAAGCATTGCATGAATGACCTGGCAAAGTAGATTTGAGGATAATGAATATGGACTAATTAGCTCATATGATTTTATTTTCATAAAATATACAATATGAGCTGTCAGTCTACAGAGCCGGGATTTGTGCACGTAGATGGAGCCAAGCGGTGGGTGTGATATGAGACTTTTCCACTTTGTACGCAGCCCATCCCTTAGTGCTGCAAGTTGGCATTGGAAAGACATGCACCACACCTTAAATGAACCGTATTCACTTCTCCTGACACTGTTCCCATTTCCACTGATTCACTCATTTTTATTTACTTGGACAGATTTTGGCAGAGGAAGCGTAGAGGTGGCCAAGTGATGAAGTTGTGTTCATTTATCAAACTAAATGAACCAATCACAATGGAAATTCAGCAGCAAAAAAATATTCTATTGTCTCCAGATATAGTTTCCATTGTTGCAGGTGTGCATTATCAATGTGTGGTGGAGCTGAGCCAGTCACTCTAAGACAGTTTGGTTACAAATTTCTATCTACCTACCTATCTATCTATCTATCTATCTATCTATCATATTTTTCTATCCATCTATCCTATATTGATGTATTATTTATCTAATAATAATAGTAGTAATAATAATAATAATAATTTATAAGTTAATCTCTGCTGGACTGCTTATTAATCTTCTTTGATCACATGCTGTGGGGAAGCCAGTCACAATTGCTCATCTCATATGGTGGCTGGTCTCTGGCTTAATGCCAGCTATAGCTAGTACCCCTAATGGTTGTTGTACATTATTGCTGTGAGTGGTTGTGATGTTACCCCTGGTTGTCCTTTTGTTGCTTCCTTACATCTCTTTTTTTTCTCCTTAATCTCTTACTGTTTGTTCCTGTTAGTTTGCGGTGTGTCTCAGTTTTGGTTTTACCCTGTTTGACTGTATCTGTGTGGCCATCACACGTCTGCCCCTTCCTTCTCTTGGGGGGACAACTGATTAGTTCTGGTCAGGAGACAAGCCAGGCATTGGACTCAGGCATCTCCACCATTAGGGGTAATCCTGAGGTCAGGCATAGCCTAAGGTCCCCTAGCATGAGGGACAGTATAGGAGCCCCTTGTTCCTCGCTATCCTGCAGTGACATTGTGACAGCATGATGGAGAGGCACATAGGGAGGGATCTGGGTGATATCATGGGTACGGAAAAAGTGTTAAGTGTAAGAGCACCAGATAGTAGAATTGCTGCATGTTTACTATATAGTGTCGGCTTCCAAAAGTGCATAATATACAGGGGTAAAGACATAATCAGATTGTGGAAATGAATCAGGGAAAACATTGTAGTGCTCATGCATATTACTTAATCTCTAATCCAGACAGCACAAGATATATTGATGCGTAGGGAAAAATCAAAAT
Organism: Anomaloglossus baeobatrachus; assembly: GCF_048569485.1. Lineage (NCBI taxonomy): Eukaryota > Metazoa > Chordata > Amphibia > Anura > Aromobatidae > Anomaloglossus > Anomaloglossus baeobatrachus. The sequence continues at coordinate 481,822,961 of NC_134357.1, read as the reverse complement.
TGGAACAAAGATAAATTCAGCAACAAAAAAATTCTATTGTCTCCAGCTATAGTTTCCATTTGAGGTGCGCGTTATCGGTGTTTGGTTACATCTATCTATCTATCTATCTATCTATCTATCTATCTATCTATCTATCTCATATTTTTCTATTCATCTATTGTATATTGATGCATTATTTATCTAATAATAATAACATATTTATATAGACATACAGTATATGGCATACACATATCTCGACAGAGTATCATAAAATAATGTTTTTCTTTTTAAGACTTGTCGTCTCATGCTATTAATTAGAATATGTTGTGCCAAGTGTAAGGTTAGGGTGGACACATATGTTTTGCTCTTAAAACACTGCCCGGACATTATGTGGATGTGTCACATACCACCTACCTAAACCACCACAGTACGCCCCTTCATGGCAGCAGGATTCGCTAATGGCTGTGGCTCTTTTAGTAGGATAATGGTTGGTCAGGAATAGTTGGAGGAACATGATAAAGAGATCAAGGTCTTCAAAGTCCAAAGATCTTAGTTGCATTAATCATCTTTATGATTTGCTTGGAAAATCAGCCTGATCCATAGAGGCCGATGTGAACAACTGACAGGACTATAGGGTCTGCTACTAGTGCCCCTAAGCCTTGTGGTCTTGGGATGTTCATGTGCTGCCCTGATTGGCCTCTGATGTGATGAGGCTGGTGCATGGCGGTCCGAGTGCTGATCAGGCCTGACCAGAGGTGCGCGCCAGTCTTTTGTGGGGTTAATAATGAAATGAGAAGGAAAAAATAAATAAATAAACGGTTTGTGATGCCAGTTGGATTATTCAACCTGAATTTGGCTGGGAACTGCAGAAGGTCCCCATGAGTTAGGTGGTGACGATCAGTGTCAGAGGGTTAACCCCTCTTCCCCCCAACTAGGGCTGGCTCCCCGGGGAAGTTGGAGCAAGAATGCTGAAGCAGAAAATAATCAACCGGAGACAGAGCAGTGAACATTTACCTTTCTGTGAAGTTCTACAAACAGTTCCAGAAGATTCCATACAGCTCACACTAGGTTTTCAGTCTGATATGTGTGGTGATAGTTCCATTTCTCTGCTGTGATGTACCGTAGTCTTCCTGCTGCTAATTCCCTTTTTGTGAAATGGTTTCTTGGAGACCAGGGATTCCAAGACAGACAAGTACCGGATCTGTGATCCCCTCCGGTGAGCAGGCAACTTGAATCCTATTGGAAAACTTACTTCTGCTTGCAGCAGTTTCCAGATTATATGTAGCTGCTGAGATCCTGGGCAATTTACTGTTCCTTCTAAAAAGAATTCAAGTAGTCTCTTGGTAAGTCTGTGTGGCCTAGGGACTGATACCGTGCCCCAATACAGCTTGTCCCTTCAGAGAGCAAACATTACCTATTCCATGGACAATCTCCATTTTACTTCCCAAGCATCTCCCCTTCCCTTTAGGGACCATGCACAAGCCATAACATCAGATGAAGTGCACAAACCCCAGTAAGGGATCGGAAGAAATGTGTGCATGTAGTTTTTCTTTAACAGCAGAAAAAACAAACCTCACCAAAGCTGGCAATACACATTGAAATATCATACATGCGGCCATTCTTTGTGGCGTTTCAGACACATGACGCCACACCCACACCCTGATAAGTCAAAGGCAACCTATACAGTATTAGGCAGGTGGATTTAATGTTATGGCTGATCCGTACAACATTTCCAAAAATGTCCCTTTGAAAGTTGTAATGAAAAAGTATAAACTTTAGAGATCAGACGATTGCAACGATCTCTGGTTTGATAAAAAAAATATTGATGGGTGGATATCTTTGGGGGAAGGAAAGTAAAAAGAAATCCCAGACTGCTGCGAATAAGCTGCTCGCAAATCCTGAAGAGGTGACGAAAGCTGAATCGTTTCAGACATGTAAATTCTGCTGCAACAAATATCATAAAAATGTTTATTTTGGAGCGCGGAGAAGTCGGGATAAATTACAAAATTCTAATAAAGCTTCACACGTACAAAGTAGGGGAAGGAACCACAGCTGCTTTTAAGGACACCATGTGGAGGAAGAAACCTCACACACACCAGTACGGGCAGACAAGTCGCTTTAGGTAAACCTGAATGGCTTTGATATCAAGAATGAATATTCAGATTTTGGAAAAAGAGATCAATGGTTACAAGCCAAACTGTGGAGTGAACACTGTTACATGAAAGAGGTTTGCCACTCTCTTGATGAGTTTCTTAAAGCTCAGAAAGCCACGGACCCACTTGGGGGGAGGGGCGACATGACCAAGGGGGAGGTAGGGAGTGATGGGTTAATAGGGACAGTGGTATATGCCTAATATGGCTTTGGGGGATGGTTTTAGCCGGGGAGGAAGAGGAGGAGCAGGGAAAGGGTTAGCTGGGAGAGGAAGGAGTTACCTCCTCTTCTGTTTCCGGACGCCGAACGATCTGCACGTGCACCTCCATGGCAGATCTTCAGGAGCTCCAGCGTCTGATTCAGGCAGCGGTCGCAGCGCACGGGCCCCTGGCAGTGCAGACCCACATCAGGGCTGCCGGGGTTAACCCGTCGGCGCTTGCCCCTCGTCCCCCCAGCAGCGGCGGGCGCCAGTCGCGGCCCCCCCGCAGGTATTCCCCGGGCGCGGGGGGGGGCGAGGAGGAGATGTAAGAGCCCCTCCAGGGACCCTCCGCAGAGTGCAGCGCAGCAGCAGCGTCTGGCTGCTGCAGAGGCCGGCGGGAGGAATCTTCGTTCCAGCCGCGGCGGTCGGGAGGTGGGAGTGGCCAGCACGGGGCCTGCTTCCGGTCCCGGCCTCCGGGCTGGAGTTACTGAGACTGCAGCGGCTCCAGGCCGGGAGCGCGCTCGGCGCAGGAGAGAGGCCAGCAGATCCCCCTGCAGTCGGCGGGGGGACCGCGGGGCTGCACGTGGCGGTAGGTCCGGCGCCGGGGGGGGGTCTGCGGTGCCTGACCCCGGTGCGGCTGAGAGAAGGAGTGACGGCGGGAGCCCTGCGGCAACCGCCGGGTCACTCAGTACCGCTGTGCAGCCCCCGGATGTGGCAGTCTCCCGTGGGAGCGGGAGGACTCGGCGGATGGAGGCCTGCAATAGCCCAGGAGGGCCAGAGGCGACGACGGCTGAGATCCGGAGCCGGGCGTCTGGTCGTCCGCGCCCAGAGGCCCCTTGCAGTCGGCAGGGGGGCGGGCGCAAGAGGTCGAGGCCCGGGGTGCCGGCGCGGGGGACAGGACGGTCTCCTGGGTTGTCACCCCGGGGCAAGAGATGGAGCGGGGATGACTCTGCCCACGCGGCGGCCCTGTCTGGCGGCCGTGGTGGGGGGGGTGCTGCGGCGGCGCCCCCCGGATGTCGGATGGAAGATGGGGCCAGCGGCGAGGAGGGGGAAGAGGCTTTCGGTTCGGAGGAGTCGGATGGACGACAGACGGAGGACAGCGAGGCGGCGGTCTCGGGAGACGCCGAGCGGCGGTCGGGTGAGACGGCCGCGGAGGCGGCAGGGGCTGCGCTGGCGGGGGGCTTCGGGGGGGGGGGCGGCTGCGGCTACGGCAGCGCCCGCTGGTTTCGCAGTGTGGAGTCAATTGTTGGGGCTGTTGCAGGGGCTGGCGGCGGCTTCGGGAGCGGGGGGGGAGGGGGCCCAGGCGCCGGTGGCGGCGTGGGTGGGTGCAGCCGGTTTAGGGGCCTCGGCGGCGACGGGGGGTGACGGAGCGGGTGCGAGTAGAGGGGGGGGCGAAGGGGGGAGTGAGACGGGGGGGGGGAAAGGAGAAGGAAAAGGAGAAGGAAAAGGAGAAGGAAAAGGAGAAGGAGGATGAGGTGGTGCGCTTAGATGATAGGGCTAAAAGCGAAGTTTATGTTTGTTTTGAGGGCCCGCTGGGGGCCCATTTAAAGAAGGAGGTGCGGGAAAAAATTTGGAAAGGGGAATATGTGGAGATATTTTCTCTGCTTCCCCTGGAGAAATTTAATTTGGATAGGGTTAAGCCGAGTGATTCCAAAAAGGAGAAGGACGAGGAGGAAAAGCGCCGTTATAGGCTTATTCCTCGGACTTTTGCCAACTGGCTACAGGCATTTGCGATTTTGGCGAGCGTGGTCGGGGAGAAGGAGCCGGAGCATTGTTCGGCTTTGTTCGGCTACATGGATGCGATAGGGGAGGCTTATCGAGTTTATGGCGGACTGGCGTGGCTGCGCTACGACGAGCAATTTAGGCAGCGGAAGGCATTGCGGCCAGATATGCGTTGGGACCATAAGGATATTTCCTTATGGATGCGATTGATGTCGGCACCGGCTCAGCCCTTTCGGGGGGGCGCCGGGGGTTCGGGGGGGGCCGGGTCCCCGGCAAGTTTCAAGAAAGGTTTGTGTTGGCAGTACAATGAAGGGCAGTGCAGGTTTGGAGCGGCGTGCCGTTTTAAGCATGAATGCTCCGGATGTGGGGGGGGACATAGCTTGTCCAAATGTTTTAAAAAAGGAAAAGGAAAGGCTGGTGATGGGGCTGGTAAGAGGGACGACGCCGGTGAAGGTAGAAGTGATGGTTCCGTTTTTAAATAGGTATCCGGACAAGGAGGCGGCGGCGTTGTTAAGTTCTGGTTTTTCGGATGGTTTTCATATTCCGTCGGTTGTTAATGCATCGGTTCCGCCGTATCGTAATTTGCGTTCCGCTCGGGATCACCCGGAAGTGGTGGATGAGAAGCTGGAAAGGGAGGTGGCTTTGGGCAGGATGGGCGGCCCTTATGTCGCCCCGCCGTGCGGGAATTTGGTGGTGTCACCGTTGGGGGTGGTACCAAAGAAGGAGCGGCATAAATTTCGGCTGATTCATCATTTGTCTTACCCGGAAGGGTTATCGGTGACTGATGGCATTGCGCCGGAGTTGTCGGCGGTATATTATGTGTCGTTCGATAAGGCGTTGGACCTGGTTAGGGCGGCGGGGCGGGGTGCATTGATGGCAAAGGCGGATGTGGAAGCAGCGTTTCGGTTGTTACCGGTTCATCCAGATAGTCAGCATTTGTTGGGTTGCTGGTGGGATGGCAGTTATTATGTTGATCGTTGTTTGCCAATGGGCTGTTCCATTTCGTGTTCGTACTTTGAGGCATTTAGTTCGTTTGTTGAGTGGGTGGTTCGGGACGTGTCCGGGCTTACGTCCATCATTCATTACTTGGATGATTTCCTGTGTGTCGGGCCGGCGGGTTCGATGGTTTGTGCGGGTTTGCTATTTGCGTTGCAAAAAGTTGCGGCCAGTTTCGGGATTCCTTTGGCGCCGGATAAGACGGAAGGCCCGGCGCCGGTGATGTGTTTTCTGGGAATTGAAATTGACACCATTGCTATGGAATGCAGGTTGCCGGCGGAGAAGGTCCGTGATTTGAGGTCCGCAGTGTCAGGGGTAAAAGCGGCGAAGAAGGTGCGGCTTAAGGCGGTGCAGTCTTTGCTTGGAAAATTGAATTTTGCTTGCAGAATTGTGCCAATGGGGAGAGTGTTTGCGAGGCGTTTGGCGACGGCGACGGCCGGGGTACGGTTGCCGGCGCATTTTGTGCGGATCACAAAGGCGATCAGGGACGATTTGGAAGTATGGGATCAATTTTTGCAGCATTTCAACGGCCGGACGCTGGTGATGGAGAGGGTGGCGTCTAACGGGGCGTTGCAGCTGTTTACGGATGCGGCGGGGTCGGCCGGGTTTGGGGCTGTCTTCAGAGGTCATTGGTGTGTCGGGCAGTGGCCACAGGCGTGGCGGGAGAGCGGCTTGGTTAGGAATTTGGCTCTGTTAGAGCTATTCCCCATTGTAGTGGCAGTGGAGCTATGGGGGTCGCACTTTGCCGGAAGGAAAGTGTGTTTTCATTGTGATAACCAGGCGGTGGTGCACGCGATTAACAACTTGTCTGCTAAGTCGGAGCCGGTGGTGGTGTATTTGCGGCATTTAGTGTTGAGATGTCTGCAGTTGAATGTGCAGGTAGTGGCAAGGCACGTTCCGGGTGTTGACAACGAGGTGGCTGATGCTTTGTCTCGTTTTCAGTTCAGCAGGTTTCGGGCGCTGTTGCCGTGGGCGGACGAAGTTGGAGTGGAGTGCCCCGAGGATTTGTGGCATCTGGTGAGGCGGTGATCTCAGACTTGATTCGGAACTCGGTGACCGAGGTGACTTGGTGCCGGTATGCTAAGGTGTGGGCTGAATGGGAGGAGTTGTTGCGTCTGATGTTTGGTGGGGAAAGCGTGGATTACTTGGTGGCTTTGTTGTCATTGGTGAGTACGGATTTTTCAGCCGGGCGATCGGCATCGGCTGTGGCACATCGGGTGTCGGCAGTGGCATTTTGGTTAAAAATGAGAGGGGAGCGTGATGTTTCACAGGATTTTCGGGTTCGTCAGGCTTTGCGGGGCTTTCGCCGTGGCGTACGGGAGAGGGACAAGAGGCGCCCTGTATCGTTTGGTTTGTTGAGACGGATGGTGGGTGGCCTGAGCGGCATTTGTGAGTCTGTGTACGAGACGGTTCTATTTACAACGGCTTTCGGTCTCGCTTTTTATGGGGCGTTCCGGATAGGCGAGCTGGTGAGCCCGTCCAGGGTGACGGGTGGTGGTTTGATGTTTGAGGACGTGCAAGTGAGCAGTAGTCAGGTGGAGTGCCGGATTCGCCGGTCAAAAATGGATCAGCTGGGCCGTGGTAGATTGGTGGTGTTATATGCGGTTCCAGGAGAGGAATTGTGCCCTGTGCGTGTAGTCGAGAGATTTATGGCCGTGAGGGGAGGCTTACCTGGCCCGTTGTTGCGGCATTTGAATGGGTCGTTTTTGTCGAGGTTTCAGTTTGTGGCGGTGCTGCGGCTAAGTCTACGTAACGCGGGGGAGCGCCCGGAGGAATTCGGGTCGCATTCATTCCGAATTGGTGCAGCAACGGAGGCAGCCCGTTGGGGGCTTGGAGATGAGGTGGTAAAGCGTATTGGTAGATGGGAATCTTCTTGTTTTCGGCGGTATGTGAGACCGCAGTTGTTGTAGCATCATGGGACTTTGGTTACGTGCGGAAGGTTTGAGGAAAGGGGTGTTTTTTGATGTGTTGGTGGTTGTGCTGTTATTGGTTTTGATATTTTCGTTTTGTTTTATTTGTTATAGGGAAGTGCCTGATCTGGATCTTGGGGCACTCCTTCGTATTTTGGGGTGCCCGTCGGGCGGAGGTCCGCCCGAATGGTCGACAGCTGGGTTTGGATCGTGCGCAGGCGACTGTTCGATGGATCGGAGTTCGGGGCATGGAGTGGGGCAGGGTGGTCCCGGAATTTCGTTTCCATTGTAAAGTTGAGCGGCCCCCGGATGTGCTGGTATTGCATGTGGGGGGTAATGATCTTGGTGCCAGGGCGTCGCGGGATTTGATCCGAGACATAAAGATTGATTTACTGCAGTTGTGGAAGCGGTATCCTGGTTTGCTGGTCGTATGGTCTGACATAGTGACCAGGTTGGCATGGAGAGGGGCTCGGTCGGTGGAGAAGGTTAATAAGGCCAGGGCCCAGGTGAATAGGGTAGTGGCTAGGTTTGTGACCAGGAATGGTGGGATTGTGGTACGGCACAGGGATTTGGAGCCGGCTGATTGGCGATTTCGGAGGGGTGATGGTGTGCACCTCAACGAGGTCGGTCTGGATTTATGGGCGTTGGGTCTGCAGGATGGTGTGGAGCGTGCTTTTGGTGTGTGGCGGGTCCAGGCCACGTAAGGTGTCACGTGGTCTGTCCTGTGGCGGTGGGGGTAGGTCTGGTCCAGAGGTTTGGAAGTGATTGGTGGCTGGACCGGGAGTCATTGTCTTGGTATGGTGGCTCTCGGTTTCCGGGATGTGGCAGGCACGGGGTTCTGCCAAAGTGTGGGGGTCAATCCGTGGGTGATTGGCACCTCGTCTCTGGGTCGGTGTGTTGCGGCCGGGGACAGGGGGAGTAGTAGTAGTGGACTGGGCCTACCCCGGGGGGTATTGTAAATGTTATTGTCTATTGTTACCGTTATGTGGTTGTTTTGGGTCGCCCGTTGGACGGCGTCCCTAAGGTACTAGTCTGTAAAACAATAGGCAATAAAAAGGCTGCTGTGGCCATTTGAACCAAGTCGCATGCAGTTCGTGTGTTTAATTTTAGAGGATAAGGGGGTTTGGTTACACAGACATCATGACCGGAGAATCCTCCCTCAGCTGGTCAAGAAAGCCACGGACCCACTTGGGGGGAGGGGCGACATGACCAAGGGGGAGGTAGGGAGTGATGGGTTAATAGGGACAGTGGTATATGCCTAATATGGCTTTGGGGGATGGTTTTAGCCGGGGAGGAAGAGGAGGAGCAGGGAAAGGGTTAGCTGGGAGAGGAAGGAGTTACCTCCTCTTCTGTTTCCGGACGCCGAACGATCCCCGCCCACCCTCCCTTTGTGTTGTCATGTGGGAGATGTTTTTGGGTAGTTGGGATACCTTTTGTCACAGTAGCGGTGGGGGTAGGTCTGGTCCAGAGGTTTGGAAGTGATTGGTGGCTGGACCGGGAGTCATTGTCTTGGTATGGTGGCTCTCGGTTTCCGGGATGTGGCAGGCACGGGGTTCTGCCAAAGTGTGGGGGTCAATCCGTGGGTGATTGGCACCTCGTCTCTGGGTCGGTGTGTTGCGGCCGGGGACAGGGGGAGTAGTAGTAGTGGACTGGGCCTACCCCGGGGGGTATTGTAAATGTTATTGTCTATTGTTACCGTTATGTGGTTGTTTTGGGTCGCCCGTTGGACGGCGTCCCTAAGGTACTAGTCTGTAAAACAATAGGCAATAAAAAGGCTGCTGTGGCCATTTGAACCAAGTCGCATGCAGTTCGTGTGTTTAATTTTAGAGGATAAGGGGGTTTGGTTACACAGACATCATGACCGGAGAATCCTCCCTCAGCTGGTCATGGCTCTTACATGAATAATCAATGGTCAGCGCCTCTAAATGACAACTTACAACTTCAGTAGCATTTAGCCCTGTATTTTTTTAGTTTCTTTCCAGCAATAAAGCATGCTTCACTCCAAAACCTTCCCAACACATCACTGTGTATGCTTCAGACATATATTTATAGAGCATTATATAAAATTTGCAGTGCGCATGCGCCAGATAGTGGATTCAGAACATGTGTATTGGACAGTTTGTGCTCCAGACAGTTTACTATGTAGAAGTGCATACGAAAAATATCAGGATTGGAAGTCAGATTTGTAGTGTGCATTTGCCAAGATTTGCCCTTGAATTTGGCGCTTTGATACTACGTCATGTGTGCACCTGGCAGTGCATGTACCACAAGAAGGTTTCTGCAGGCATCAGGATCTGTAGAGATTACAGACACTCTGCCAGCTAATTTCTTTGATTTCTGTGATCAGTACAGGGAGACTCAGGCTTGACCCACATGCTTGTAGTTCATAGGCAAGTTAGCAAGAGTTAATCTCTGCTGGGCTGCTTGTTAGTCTCCTTTGTTCATATGCTATGGGGGAGTCAGTCACATTTGTTTCCTTCATATGCTGGCTGCTGACTCTTGCTTAATGCCAGCTATAGCTAGTCTATACTGGTTTGGTGAGGAGTCGTGATCCAGACTTACTAATGGCTGTTTTACATTATTACTGTGAGTGGCTGTGGTATTTTGTTGCTGCCTTACTTCTCTTGCTTTTCCCCTTAGTCTCTTACTGTATGATACTGTGAGTTTGCAGTGTGTCTGGGTTTTGATTTTATGCTGTCTGTTTTTATCTGTGTTGCTATCACACTCTTGCTCCTTCCTTTCCTTGCGGGGGACAGATTACTTCTGCACAGGAGACTAGCCAGGCACTAGACTCAGGCATCTCCGCCATTAGGGGTACGCCTGAGGTTAGGGATTACCTAGGGTCCCCTAGCATGAGGGACAGTATAGGAGTCCCTTGTCCCTTGCTATCCTGCAGTCACATAATGACAGCATGATGGAGAAGCACATAGGAAGTAATCTGGATGAGAACATGGGGAGGGAAAAAGTTTTAAATGTAAAAGCACCAGACAGTAGAATTGGTGCATGTGTACTATATAGTGTCGGCTTCCAAAAATGCATAATATAGAGGGATAATAGACATAATCAGAAAGTGAAAATGAATAGGGAAAAACTTTGTAGTGCTCATGTATATTACTTAGTCTGTAATCCAGACAGTACACGATATATTGGTGAGTAGGGAAAAATCAGATTGGAACAAAGAAAAAGGGAAATTTGTTGTGCGCTTACTCCAGATACTAGATTTGGCACATAAACACTACATACTGTGTGTTCCTGACAGTGCATTATGTAGAGGAAAATAGGGACTGATCAGGATAAAGACATAGAGTAAAGGTTTGTAGTACACAGGTCACACTGGTGGATTTCCTGATGAAGAAGTGGGTTTACACTTCGAAATGCGTTGAATTAAACCACCTCGTATTTTACTTCTCCTGGATGTGTGTCATATCTCCAGGAGCGCAGTAACAGTTACAATTTTACAGTGATCCCGAGTGATCTTTGGCTTCTTCAGCACATGGACTGTGCAGCAGCTGGTTACAGGCTTTACATCTGGTTGTGTGATACACAACCCAATAAGGTGAGCACATTCCCTTATTATTTTTATTCCTTGTTACTGGGTAAGACCCTATTGCGCTCTTTTCTCTCCAGATTTTTAAACATTACAAAGAATTACATTTTTACCCTTAGAGGTGGTTGGCCATCACTTCTTTTCTTGGGGAAACAATAAAAAATAAAAAATTATGTTTGCTAACCCTTACAGTCCCCTTATGCTATTGTAGCACTTCCTGGATTCCGTATGTGACCACTGCCGCCAGTGGCGTAACTAGAGTCTGATGGGCCCCGATGCAGAGTTTGAGTTTAGGTCCCACCCCATATGTTCATCAGATGTATGGGCCATAGAAGCATTCTAAATCTGATAAAGACATACAAGTTTCCCCCCTCCCCCTTTATTGTGTGGTAATGTCCCCCATTCTGTACTAATGCCCCCCCATCCTTGGCTGCTTCCTGGTAAATATGTCCCCCATCTTGGTATATGGCTTCCTCAACCTGGTATATAGCCCCCCTCAACCTTGTATACAGCCCTCCATCCTGGTATATAGCCCACTCATCCTGGTATATAGCTCTCCATGCTGGTTTATAGCTCTCCATACTGGTATATATGCCCCCCTCATACTGGTATATAGCCTACTCATCCTGGTATATAGCCCCCATCATGATATAGAGCTCCCTTATCCTTGTATATAGCCCTCCATCATGGTATATAGCCCCCAACATGCTATATAGCCCCCTCATCCTGATATATAGCCCTCTATCCTGTTATATAGCTCTCCATCCTGGTATACAGACCCCTCATCCTCCTGGTATATAGCCCTCTCATCCTGGTATAGCCCTCCATCCTGGTATATAGCTATCCATCCTGGTATATAGCCCCCATCATGCTATATAGCTCTCTCATCCTGGAATCTAGCCCCCATCATGCTATATAGCTACCTTTTCCTAGTATGTAGGCCTTCATCCTCATACAGTCAGGGCCAGAAATATTTGGACAGTGACACAAGTTTTGTTATTTTAGCTGTTTACAAAAACATGTTCAGAAATACAATTATATATATAATATTGGCTGAAAGTGCACACTCCCAGCTGCAATATGAGAGTTTTCACATCCAAATCGGAGAAAGGGTTTAGGAATCATAGCTCTGTAATGCATAGCCTCCTCTTTTTCAAGGGACCAAAAGTAATTGGACAAGGGACTCTAAGGGCTGCAATTAACTCTGAAGGCGTCTCCCTCGTTAACCTGTAATCAATGAAGTAGTTAAAAGGTCTGGGGTTGATTACAGGTGTGTGGTTTTGCATTTGGAAGCTGTTGCTGTGACCAGACAACATGCGGTCTAAGGAACTCTCAATTGAGGTGAAGCAGAACATCCTGAGGCTGAAAAAAAAGAAAAAAACCATCAGAGAGATAGCAGACATGCTTGGAGTAGCAAAATCAACAGTCGGGTACATTCTGAGAAAAAAGGAATTGACTGGTGAGCTTGGGAACTCAAAAAGGCCTGGGCGTCCACGGATGACAACAGTGGTGGATGATCGCCGCATACTTTCTTTGGTGAAGAAGAACCCGTTCACAACATCAACTGAAGTCCAGAACACTCTCAGTGAAGTAGGTGTATCTGTCTCTCAGTCAACAGTAAAGAGAAGACTCCATGAAAGTAAATACAAAGGGTTCACATCTAGATGCAAACCATTCATCAATTCCAAAAATAGAGAGGCCAGAGTTAAATTTGCTGAAAAACACCTCATGAAGCCAGCTCAGTTCTGGAAAAGTATTCTATGGACAGATGAGACAAAGATCAACCTGTACCAGAATGATGGGAAGAAAAAAGTTTGGAGAAGAAAGGGAATGGCACATGATCCAAGGCACACCACATCCTCTGTAAAACATGGTGGAGGCAACGTGATGGCATAGGCATGCATGGCTTTCAATGGCACTGGGTCACTTGTGTTTATTGATGACGTAACAGCAGAGAAGAGTAGCCGGATGAATTCTGAAGTGTACCGGGATATACTTTCAGCCCAGATTCAGCCAAATGCCGCAAAGTTGATCGGACGGCGCTTCATAGTACAAATGGACAATGACCCCAAGCATACAGCCAAAGCTACCCAGGAGTTCATGAGTGCAAAAAAGTGGAACATTCTGCAATGGCCAAGTCAATCACCAGATCTTAACCCAATTGAGCATGCATTTCACTTGCTCAAATCCAGACTTAAGACGGAAAGACCCACAAACAAGCAAGACCTGAAGGCTGCGGCTGTAAAGGCCTGGCAAAGCATTAAGAAGGAGGAAACCCAGCGTTTGGTGATGTCCATGGGTTCCAGACTTAAGGCAGTGATTGCCTCCAAAGGATTCGCACAAAATATTGAAAATAAAAATATTTTGTTTGGGTTTGGTTTATTTGTCCAATTACTTTTGACCTCCTAAAATGTGGAGTGTTTGTAAAGAAATGTGTACAATTCCTACAATTTCAATCAGATATTTTTGTTCAAACCTTCAAATTAAACGTTACAATCTGCACTTGAATTCTGTTGTAGAGGTTTCATGTCAAATCCATTGTGGTGGCATGCAGAGGCCAACTCGCGAAAATTGTGTCACTGTCCAAATAATTCTGGACCTAACTGTATATAGCCTCCATTATGCTATATAGCCCCCATCATGCTATATAGCCCCCTCATCCTAGTATATAGCCCTCTATCCTGGTATATAGCTCTCCGCCCTGGTATATAGCCCTTTCATCCTGGTATATAGCCCCCTCATCCAGGTATAGCTCTCCATCCTGGTATATAGCTCTCCATCCTGGTGTATAGTCCCCATCATGCTATATAGCTCTCTCATCTTGGAATATAGCTCCCATCATGCTATATATTCCCCTCATCCTGGTAGATAGCCCCCACTGCACCACACACAGTAAAAAAAAAAAATAATAAACTATTGTACTCATCACCTTCCCTGTGCTCCCCCAGCGTCATCGTGCGATGCTGGCATGCCAGCAGTTGACCAGCATGTATGCAGCGCAGCGCATGACGTCAGTGTTGTGCGCGGCCACTTACAGCACCAGCAGCTGTCAAGAGTATTCTCTACTCCCCATGTTCAGATTATGTGAGTAGGATCCAATGAATATTCATGGCCTTAATCGGTGTCCGGCACATCGCTGTGCAGTGACCTGACTAGTCTCTTTGCTGCGATGTATTTCAGCTGGATGTGCACTCTCATAGACACATCTATCTGAATCAGAGGCTGGGGCAGGCAGGCCCCCTACACCTCGGGGCCTGGTCGCAGTGGCGATCTCTGCGACCGCAGTCGTTACGCACCTGACTGCAGCCAATCACTAGTAGCACATTATGATTGGCTGGGGCAGTCAAATGTCTGCTCAATTACATGTACAGAGATGGTCGATGTGTGACTGCTGCAGCTGAAATATCATTTTCTGAGAGTGTGGCATTGTGTCTATCAATAGAAAATAAATCATTTGGTCTGAGACCATAAAACACAAGGTAGACGAGGTTTATAGTTTTTCGGTAATGCTCTATTACTGCCTCCGCAAACACACAAAAAAAACGAAAAATGTTCCAAACCAGAAAATTTTTCACTTCTTCTATTTGGATAACGTCGTTCTCCTATTTCTAGAAATGTCCTGCATATCCACACTTGCTTTGACAACCGAACGTGTTCTGTGAATGTACACGCCCACATAATATTTTACTTGAATCCTGGCCCGCAGTCTGAAAGGTCTGAAGGAAGGTAGGCGTCTTGCTCGCTCCCTAACATTTTTTATGTGCAGGGGATTTGGCACCGACTGGATCTTTTTAATGTAATGCTGTATAAACTCTTTACCTGCTGGAGCCGCTGCGGATCACCTGTAATTTATGGTTTTAGCATCAGGCATAGTGAGCGCTTGTGTGAATGTACTTGTATGTTATACAAAATCCTTAAAGGGAACCTAACAGGCCCCCTGTGCCTCCAGAACCACCAACAGTTATGTTCACCTATCTGAATTCCCTGTCTAACAATCCCTTTATTACATTGCACACATAAACAGATCTTTTGAAAAAGTATTTCTAAAGTCCGTTTATGATATGTAAATGACTTTTGACTAGTTTCCTCAGACTAGCTGGCCCACTTAACATGTTATCTTGCCCCGTGGGCTTTATAGCATGATTTACAAGAGGCAGCATCATCGCATGGCCACAGCTTTATTCACTCATATCATTGTGATTCTGAAGATAGGAGTTAAGGGGTACTTTGCACACTACGACATCGCAGGTGCGATGTCGGTGGGGTCAAATCGAAAGTGACGCACATCCGGCGTCGCTGTCGACATCGGAGTATGTGAATCCTTTTTACTACGATTAACGAGCGCAAAAGCGTCGAAATCGTATGATCGGTGTAGTGTCGGTCATTTCCATAATTTTGGAAGGACCGATGTTACGATGTTGTTCCTCGTTCCCGCGGCAGCACACATCGCTGTGTGTGAAGCCGCAGGAGCGAGTAACATCGCCTTACCTGCGTCCCGCCTGCAATGAGGAAGAAAGGAGGTGGCCGGCATGTTCCGGCCGCTCATATCCGCCCCTCCTCTGCTATTGGACGGCTGCCATGTGACGTTGCTGTAACGCCGCACGAAACGCCCCCTTAGAAAGGAGGCAGATCGCCGGCCAGAGCGACGTCGCAGGGAAGGTAAGTCCGTGTGACGGGTGTTAGCGATGTTGTGCGCCACGGGCAGCGATTTGCCCGTGTCGCACAACCGACGGGGGCGGGTACGCTCACTAGCGATGTGAAGCTGCCGTAGCGATAATGTTCGCTACGGCAGCTATCACAAGATATCGCAGCTGCGGGGACTATCGCGATCGGCATCGCTACCATCGGCTTGCGATGTCGTAGTGTACAAAGTACCCCTCAGTGTCCCAACTTCAGAGAGGCACACCTGAGCATGATCGGAAGCGCAAAAGACGGCTCGCATATACAGAAGAGCCAAAGAACAGCCTTCTTTTGCACTTCCAGCCGGCCCGTATTTGAGACTAGGCATCAGAGGTCCGGTGCCTTGGGCGGCGGGCTTTGGGGGCGGCACTTAGAGAGCGAGGAATTTGTTCTTTTTACCTCCCTTATCTTTTCAATAAAGGAGGAAATGCTCACCTCCATTCATTTGTATATGCGTCTTTAAGACACAAATACAAATAAACCACGGTTACAGGGAGCTGATTGACCCCGGAAGCACCAGCATCTCCACTTTTGAGGTCCAATGCTGCGGTGGACAATGCTGCTGACATACCTGCCATCTCACCACGCTGCACACGTCACAGCAGGAAGAAGACAAGCACCAGAGCCAGGAGGAGGGAGGATACCAAAGCAGGAAGAGGGAGATGGACACCGGAGCCTGGAGGGATTATGGGGAGAGGCTAAAGCTATAGATTGAAGATTGGGGTGGGGAGGGGTAGGCAACTGCTATAGACTGGGGATTAGTGGGGAGGGGGGCTAATGCTATAGACTGGGGATTTTGGGGTGAGAGGGGGAGGCTAATGCTATAGACTGGGGATGGGGGGAGGGGGAGGCTAATTCTATAGACTGAAGATTGAGGTTGGGAGGTGGAGGCTAATGCTATAGACTGGGGATTGAGGGGGAGGCTATTGCTATAGACTGAAGATTGGGGTGGGGAGGGGTAGGCTAATGCACTAAATTTGGGATTGGAGGGAGGTGGAAAATAAGGCTATAGAATGCGGATTGGGGTAGGGAGGGGGAGTCTAATGCTATAAACCGTGGATTTGGGGAGGGGGAGACTAATGCTTTAGACAGCGATTTGGGGGGTTGAAGGGGGAGGCTAATGTTATAGACGGGGATTAGGGGGTGGGGGGAGGAGGCTAATACTATAGATTCGGGATCGGGGTAGGCTAATGCTATAGACTGTGGAATGGGGGGAGGTTAATGGTATAGACTGGGGATTTGGGGAGTGGAAGGTTAATAATATAGACTGTGGATTGGCGGGAGAGGGAGGCTAATACTATAGACTGGGGAATGGAAGGAGGCTAATGCTCTAGATAGAGGACTGGGGGAGGGGGAGGCTAATGCTATAGACTGGGGATTGGAGTGAGAGAAATGCAATAGACTGGTGATTGAGGGAGGTTAAGGCTATAGACTACTCATAGTTTGAGTTGCCAGTAAGGAGCATGAATACTTAAAGTGCCGAGGGCAGCATGAATGCCAAATACCTCCGGTAATGCTCAGTGCGCCTTTCTGAAGCCAGGATGCGTACATCGAGCTTCAGGGGCTCAATGATGTGAGTGAACAAAGCCGTGCGCATGCGTGTGATATGTAGAGTGCTGGCGATGATGCCGACTCTTGTAAATCATCATATCACACCCACCTGGGAGTAATAATAACATGCAAAGTGGGCCAACTAGTCTGGGGAAACTTGTCAAACATCAACTAATCAAGTGGGACATTTGCATATTATAAACAGAATTTAGAAATACTTTTTCTAACGATCTATTTGGGAATTTAGATAGGTAGACATAACTGCTGATGCTTCCGGTTCCCTTTAACTGTTTCTTCTTTACTCCTTTTATCCAACTCTTGTTTTCTGGCACCTATTCATGTGATGCCATCGTTTTATGATTCCTGAGAGTCTAACCTTAGAGATCCCCACCAATACTAAAATTAAAGGGCTAGAGCACTAATTTTACCCTCTACCCCTTGTTGTTCCTTAGCTACTCTGCAGGGATATACAGCATGTTAATGGGGCTGGCTGCAGTTTTGAGCACTGCAAAATTGCTACTAAACGTTCACTGCTGCCCCTTTATTTTCAAAAGGATTTATGAACGTGACATCCTCACAAATCATACAAGAGGAGTTTTGCAGCCTTCAATAGTAACCTTTACTGAATTACATCCTCCAATGACATCATCATAAACCCCCTAGCTGCCTGGTCTACCAGGGCTGATATTATTAATCATTTACTGCCATTTGATTTGTGTGTACAGACCGGCACCATGTGTAGAGGTTATGACGTCTCTGGAAGGAATACTCTTAGGAACAGGAGATTTGCATGTCCTGACCGGGACCGTTTGTAGAGGTAATGATGCCTCTGGAAGGAATCCTCTGAGGAAGAGAGCATTTGCGTTTCCTGACTGGCACTATGTATAGAGATTATAATGCCTCTGGAAGGAATCCTCTGAAGGAGAGAGGATTTGCGTTTCCTGACCGGTACCGTGTGTAGAGGTTCTGATTCCTCTGGAAGGAATCCTCTGAAGGAGAGAGGATTTGCATTTCTTGACCAACACTGTGTGTAGAGGTTATGATGCCTCTGAAAAGAATCCTCTGAGAAACAGAGTATTTGCATATCCTGACCGGGATCGTGTGTAGAGGTTATGATACCTCTGGAAGGAAATCTCTGAGGAAGAGAGGATTTGTTTCCTGGCCAGGACTGTGTATAGAGGTTATGATGCCTATGGAAGGAATCCTCTGAGGAAGAGAAGATTTGCATGTCCTGACCATGACTGTGTGTAGAGGTTATGATGCCTCTGGAAGGAATCCTCTGAGGAAGAGAGCATTTGTGTTTCCTGACTGGCACTATGTATAGAGATTATGATGCCTCTGGAAGGAATCCTCTGAGGAAGAGAAATTTTGCATATCCTGACTGCAACTGTGTGTAGAGGTTATGATGCCTTTTAAAGGAATCCTCTGAGGAAGAGAGCATTTGAATTTCCTGACCGACACAGTGTGTAGCAGTTATGATGTCTCTAGAAAGAATCCTCTGAGGAAGAAAAGATTTGCATGTCCTGACCGGGACTATGTGTAGAGGTTATAATGTCTCTGGAAGGAATCCTCTGAGGAAGAGAAGATTTGCTTTTCCTGATCGGGACTGTATATAGAGATTATGATGCCTCTGGAAGGAATCCTCTGCGGAAGAGAGGGTTCACCTCATCTGACCGAGGTCAGTAACTGGAGGCTGAGATACCATCACTTGGATACTTCAGTGGAGAAGTGGTATCCGAATCTGAGTGGGCGGACTGCCAGTCAAATGGACTTGAAAACCATGTGTGCTATGTACTAGGAGTGCGGTTTATGTATTTTTCAATAAACCAGCTGGACCTTTAAATGGAAGTTAACCTGAGGGCTAACTTACACCACCAGCAGAGGGAGTAACCCCATCACACTATGTTACTTGTAAAATTGTAAATTGTGTTGGGAAGATAACTTTGATTTTATTAGATTAACCCCTTAGATGCATTAGTCAATTGCAACTGCAGCATATTAGTAAATAAATTGAGGGGGGAGATATCATCTATCATCCATGATATGACTGTTGGAGGCCTAAGAATAGTGCCAATGTCTACCATCTAAGAACATCAATAAGGGCCTGCAGGAGGAAAAGATATAGACATAAAGGACATAACAGGATCATCTCACATCCGAACCACTGCTCCTTGTAATATGGAAGTTCCGTCTCTATGAGAAAAAAAACACCATCAGTACAACAGTACCCTTCTCACTTCCTAATCCACCTCTTATTGATGTGCAAGGCTCAGAGGTGTTCATAGGAAACTGGACATTGCACCTCCTGCCCAGGACACTGGATACAGGACTACAGCCCTCTTGTTACAGGATTATTTATTCCTTCCTCCTCTCCGTTTGCCAAGAATTAACTGTACCACTTAATCCTCATTATTCAGCAGATTTCCTGTACTTAAAAATTAATGATTCACTCTCCTGGTAGAGATCAAGTGAATATTTTTTTCATTGTCACTTCCCTATGGACTCTGGTGCTATGTGCTGGTGTGTAGGGATGAGCAGATCCGTAGATGTTCGTGTTTGCAAATTTGGACATTACCCGGACTCGATTTTGGACCCGAGCCCCATATAAGTTAATGGGGACCCAAAATTAAGTGCTGTAAAATGGTCCTAGTAAGGGCTAGGGGGCTGCAAAAGGAAGAAAATAGCAGTAAGAGCAGGACAATTATAATACATACTGTGTTTTCCAAAGATAAGACAGCAGACTGCTGTACTCGCCCACTGTTTAAACAAAATGAATATTTACTGCTTCCCCCGCCCACCCTCTGATCCAGCGTATGTGATTGGTTGCAGTCAGTCTGCTGTATTCTCCTCACAATGGCGGTCTGCTCTCCTAACCCGATTGTGATAGCTGTAAGTGCAGTGTAACACTAACATCACAATGCCATCAATATCAATTTTATTATTATTA